>NC_050583.1:62616463-62916463 GCF_013368585.1 Megalops cyprinoides | reverse complement strand
TCTGTCATCCCAGTCTTCCGACTTACCTCAGTTCACACACAATGAACAGGCGCTCTTGGGTTTCACTGAATATTGAGAGCTTTCCATTGTTCCTTTAAGTAGGTTGAGCTGTTTCCACGGGGCACCTCAACACATTTCTGACACGCACCGTCAACAGTATCAATTCACACAATTCAGCACAGCTCTCTCTCCCACAGGTGAGACAGGTCGTCCTTTTGAATAGTACTATTACACAAGAGGTATGAAAGGTACATACCTCATGAGAGAAAAAGAGTGCCTGGGCTTATGACCGGTAAGACATGGAGCCGTTTCCCCTCTTGTGGTGTTACAGGTAAGTGGTTCAAAGTTTTGGTTCATATCAGAAGGACAAAAACTAATACGAGAGGCTTCGTTTGTCCCCAGAGGAAACACACCTCTCATAAACTGACCAAAGCGGACAGCTCCCCAATCTTTAGAATATTGATTAACAAATTGGCCTGGGTTAGCGCAGGCAGAAGCGGTCCATCCCTACCCTTTTATAGGTCCTCCCCATCACACCTTCCTCTCTCACGGTTGGTTCGCTCAGTCGTGTACTGACTGACTGTACTGATCCAGCCTCAGTCGTGACACAGCCTTAAGTCGTGTTGCTCCGTTATTGTTGTTGCGACTTGTGCCAGCTGACTGGATGACTTCTCTTTATGTTTGCGCTCAAAGTGCCCAAGGAGGGAAGGCTGGGATCCAGCCAGGTAATGACTCAGGTGAAAGGCAGGGGAGCGCCTGCCCGTCAGTACCCCCAAGCTTTCCACGCGTCACCGTGACAATACGAAACAGAGGCCGCACCCCCCCTTCTAGCCGCAGTTTGATATATGCCTCAATCCATCAGGCGCTGCAAAATGAGCACCTTGCACAGGTGACGTTCTGTAACGTCACCCGAACCTTGCTCCAACGCACTGCTGACGTCTCAGTGTGGATTTCATCTCTGGTGCAGTTTACAGACTTTAACCCTCTAACTGTCAGATCCAGAGCCTGACGATGTCAAACCTACAACATCAACCTGGTTAACTGTCCAACAAGGCAGGAATGTTGACAACATCTCATTGTTTGAATTATTTGACAACATCTGCAAGGTAGTTTTATGTGTGTTTGAAAGGTTACAGCCCAGGCCGTCAAAATATACGCAATGCTGGAGCTGAACTGGGAAGTGCTGGTGTTAGGCATGTTGAACAAACCCAACCAAAGCTGGATAAAATGTGGAAATGGGGGTTATTTTCTGGCCCGTTCCCCCTGTCAGTTCTCTTTGTTTGTTCCGGTTGTGGAGACATAGAGACGGTGTTGGAGACAGCAGCGAAGCAAGAGAGGAAATCAGCCTGTTCCTTATTAAAGTGACACTTCCTGTACCATGTCCCCCGTTTCCTTCGTTTCACCCCCGCTGTCCTCAATTCACTCTCTGCTTTTAGCCTGGAGGAGGGCCTTAAAACATTCAGACCTGTAACTCTGCAAACTGTGTGCCTCCAAGGAGCGATAATCCAAGTGAACAGCAGACGGCAAAACTCACACCTTGTCAATGTGCCTCTCACAGTGCGCCGGTTTAAATGATGACCTCTTTCATTACTTCAGTACAGGTAGATGGGAGGAGCTTGTGAAATTTGGTTTAAGGTACTGAACAGCCAGCCTAGGCTATCGTCATGGCTCTCAACACTCTCAAGACTCATCCCTAGCAATGCTTTAGAAAGAAGCCCCGTCTGAGGCTTGCGCTCTACAGGGATATGAACCTCTTACTCAGGGCAAAGCGAAGTAGGTTGAGGGTTCTGAGAAAGCAGTGCCAGAGGCCTGAGGACTGGCTTGTTTGTGCTGACTCTGTCTTGGGTGCTTGTTTGTACATTTGCAGAACACATAAGTCAACATTGTGCAACTCAGTCTCAGAACTTTCCTCAAACAGTTCCCACATTTTAATATTGAAAAAGGCCATTTCCAGTGCACTGACCCCAGAGAGAGTTCCGGAATCTTGCACGGCCTCAAATGACAGCAGAAAACGCATTAAACCCATTCGAGAGTGCTCGCATTAACATTCATTAAAGAAAAGCGCAAACGCTGCTCTAAAACATAAAAACAAAGGACTCCACAGTGCATTCATTTAAAGTCCAAGTGGGAGTCATGTTCGGACTTTCAATGCAAACGGTCTCTGTGTCACAACAGCACGCGCGATACGGTTACACATTCCCTGGCCCCCTTGCTCTCCGTTTTCCAAAAATAACTGTCTGATGCCCCATGTCTGAAGTTCAGAGGATACATTGCTGCCCCCCCGGATCAGAACAAGGAGAGGGAGGTGACCTGTGGCAGTGTCATTAGCCTGCTGGTGAAACATAAATGTCAGCCAGGGCCAGATCCCTTAGGCTGCTTTTCGAATGCTGGGGAGGTCAGGCTATTAATACAGTAACCTTCTTTATGCATGCATATTTAAGGAGTGTAAGGGGGGAGACTAAGGCATTGAAATGTCACGCAGGTGGCAGTTACAGTCTCACACACCCTTTTCTGGTATTTGGTTTCATCTTTTGGTCTGCTGGCGGGGCGTTCACATTCATCTCGTCGTGCTTCCACAGCCCAGAACAGAGTTCTGACCCGTATGTGCGATCCAGTGCAGTTAGACCCATTCATCACTAATGCACCAATGCACACATGAGATTTCTCTCATGCAGTCCAGCTCAGAAACACTCTCTCACTCTGTCTCTCTCACTGCCCCCTTCTTAAATTTTTCCTTCCACTCTCTGATTCTCCTCCCTTCCGCTCTTTTCCCTTCCCAGTTCTCTTTTCCCTCCCCTCCCTCCCTCTCTCTTTCTCTCCCTCGATTATGAAAGGGGGTCTTTGGCTCGGCGGGGCTGGGCAGGCGCCCTGGCAACAGGCCCCACAGAGGAAACCAGACACTGGCCTCTCTGTCCCAGCTTTGGCTGCTGGGTGAGGGAATGCTGAATAGCCCCCCCACCTCCCCGTCCCCCCCCACCCTCCCCCACCCCCTCACGCGACTCCCGTTTCAGAGGCGGCTGCCCCTCTCCCTCGCCTCCTCCTTTTCGAAAAAAGCCGGCCATCTGCCTCTTGGTTCCAGCGAAGCGCTTCGCGTTCTGCGCTCCAGAGGCAGAATGTACCTTTTGGAAGCGTTCTGAAGCCTACACTGTGGCACACGCCTCGTCGAGTGTGAATGAAAATCGTCTCGGGTAATTATGGGATACCCATGTCTGAGTTCACACGCCTGCAGGTCTACTTTCCATGCAAGCAGTAGGGCGGCATTCACACAGAGGGCGTCGAGGACAGTTACGGTGACACCTTCAGGGGAGCAACTTAAGCTCACAAGCTGAGGGCGGCAGAGGCCTATTGTTCTTGCCAGGGCTTTTTTTCTCCCGTTATTTTTTTTCTCCACAGCAGAACTAAACAGCAACCTTTGAGAAACTGGCAGAAACACAGCACAATATGGGGATGGTCTGGCAATGCACTTTTTATCATGCTCAATACAGCTGTCAAAACGCTGTTGTTTTTCAAATACTGCTTGCAGTGAACCAAGGATGATAAGATATTGAAAAGGGGTGTGTACACAATTTCAAAATTTATGGACAAACAAAATAGTTACTTTAGTTATTTTCACAGCTATGCCTGTTAATGCTTGCCTACCCATCAAACGCAAAAACAGCATCTTGTTTTTCTGGCACACATATCTGCAACCACAATTTCCCACTGATGTTCAAATTTTGTTCTTCATAAATCATACATGCACACAGCCATGTGTCATTGCCATTTTTCTGTGAACATAGTGTTTAAATACTGCAGTGTTTCATTACGTGACATTGCTTTCATAAGTGAACTCATTACAATGAAAACACATTCATCTGGTAGAAAGCTTTCTCATGTCCTAAAACGTCCATATTTAGCTACAATAATCATGCACTGTTATGTGGATTAAAATATGCAAGTCCACAAGGTGTGGTGACCATATTTTATACGGTGAATATACACAGATGCACACAACAGCCATTTATAATTCTCCATATATGGCTTGCACAATCTTAATCTTGTTATGTAGGAATATTCACACTGGGATATACCTGACACGTATGAATTAAAGCTAGTTGGGGCACATGCTTTGGTGGCCATATCGCATATGACAAATACGTGCTGTTGTGCCCGGAGGCCATTTTTCTGTTACTCACAAAACCTTCAAATGTTAGAGGTAGTTTCATAGTATAGTCTCCCTTTAACATGTTAATTGTCTCACTTGGGGTGCTGGCCATATGGTTACTATATGCTGGCATTCTGGAGTTTCATTTAAACCGTCAGCTGCATAATCTTTCCATCTTGAAGTGACATTTGCATTGCCTTCAAACGCTGTGCATAGGGTTACAATGAGACGCGTGTTTATACAAATGGAAACACGCTTTTTATAGCCTCACCGCACACACCACATAGCCTAACATGTGAAGCATACATTTCAGCTTGGAAGCCTGTGTGGGTACCTGCATCTTCTAGTCTCTATTCTTTATCTGATAGCGAGGAAGTCACCTCTGCCTACAGTGAACTGCGAGCAGCCAGTAGATGGATTCTGCTAAATCAATCTTCCATTGATCTCTGTGCTCTGAGAAAGTGCTGCTCAAAGTGAGGCAGAGTTCAACCCGTACTTTTGTGGTTCCTCCTCTAACTCACCGAGTCCTCGGGGGGTCTGTGAATCTTCGCCCAGTCCACAGAAGGGCCTTTCACTTGTAAGAATCTGTGGAATAGCTTCTGGAAACCCTCAAAGTCCCTTCTGGAAATCTAAAAGAGAAATAAATAAATTGTTAGCTGTATGAAGAACAATACACGTCTTGCACAACATTTGTAGAGCAATGGTGTCAAGTCTGAAGGGAAGTTGGGGCCCAACAGAGCCAGATAACCAGACATTACATTGCATTGCATTATTGTTATTGTTCAAACCACCACCACCACTTTCAAACCACCACCACCACTTTCCACTTTTCAACCCACAAATTCACATCCTCCCAGCCCATGCACTTCATACCATTAGTGAAGCAATAATAAGCCTAATGATAAAGAATAATATACTCATAAATTAAACATAATTAGAATTGAATGGTATATAAGGGCCGCCAGCAGTATAACACCGTTTCATAGCTGAAGGCAGTAGTCCTGGCACATTTGAATTAAAAAAAAAAATAAACATTCAGCTTTATGGGTTTTCGCATCTGACACTGAAAGCATAAACACATTCCACAGAGAGCATCTGAATCCTCTTTTATGCACTCTCATAATTAAGATGCCAGCATTCCCCACCCAACTGTTCCGCTACTTTGATGTCGTCGCTGGGTTCAGAGTGTAAGAGCTCCCTTCGGCATTATCGTTAATGTGCCAACCTGCCTGATCTCACTGTCTCTTGGACTTCCTTGGATTTTCAGCACATTTTAATTGCAGGTTTTGCTCCTCTCATCAGTTGAATGTGCACTCTCACAGAGCTGCTGGGATGCGAGAGGGAGCCACAGTTCTCTGAACTGTGAAACTTCGCCAGCAGCTTTATTATGAGTCTGCCGCACTTTATTTCCTGCGCACAAACTCCAGGACGCTTCATGTGGATTTTAAACGCTTACTAAAAAGTGCAAAAATGAATAAAGTGTACTTCTATCGACCATGCCTCGCAGGGCTTTTAAAGCTGCAAGTGTCAGATTGTTCGTGCTATTTTGGCCGGTGGCGGGCGGCCCTGAATGAGGGAGGGTGGGGTGGGACTGCTGCGACATAGACGCACTGTGAATGACACGTTGCAGAGGCAGGAAACTCGACCGCAAAGACCGCAAAGCTTTTCTAAAGAAAGCGGACCTGATGGGACTGCGTGACCTTCACATACGGGACAGGGGCTTAAATGCGTGTCTGGGAAGAGGGTAGGAGCAAGAAGGAGAGAGAGGGAGGGATAGCGAGTAACTGGCCAGAGAGAGAAACAGACGTCCGTGAACGTCTTGTCCCTACAGTAATAGGATACGGGTCAGCATTGTGAAACCTCTGTGTCACCCTTTCCCTCGTGTCTCAGTAAGATAGCTACTACGTGAGGAGTGTCTGTGGAGACATACATCACGCCGTGTCGCTCCCTGAGATGGATTTCGACTGTGTCCCTACACCAGCCTGGACAGAGGCACGTTCCAAATTCACAACAGAGCAACAGCATTCTATTACACATATTCATTCAATGTAGGACCTCTGAAAAATCTGACTCTCTAAATTTTAGAAAGGCCTTACATTTTTCTGCGATTAAGGCTTATCAGGCTTGGTTTGAGGTTCCCGCAAATTGAGCATGACCCTTGCCCCAAAGGGCTGTGCTCACCTGCACCGCATCGCCTTTGCCAGTGGACAGCAGCTTGTCCAGCTCTTTGTGCATGGACTTTTCCAGCTGCTGTCGCATCACTTCCTGAAACTCTGTCATTCCGCCGTTTGGTGCCCTCTTGCTTAAACCTGAGGGGAAAGGGGTGGGAAGGGGATCAGTCAAGCATCCAATTCAGAAAAAAAAAAAAATCAAACCTTGCACAAACATCAGTTTTTAGGTGCAATCCCATGATGCACTGCACAGCGCTAAACTGCACTGATGCTTTAACCGTATACAGACTTGACAGTAAGTGAACAAGGCCCATACGTGTCAATATTATCTATGGCAGTCAATTTAAAAAGGTAGAGCTGCATGTGTGAATGGAAGGAGAAAACAAATTGCAAACACTGAGATGCAAGTTCTTTTGCATGTTTTTGCATTTTCTGCCTATTGCAGCTTTATATCCCAAGTGTGACCAAAGAGGGTGCGGTGTTTGTGTAGTCCTCTCTCCATGATTTCATCATCTCTCATTTGTTTTTTTTTCCTTCAGCATTCTTCAGGCCATATTAAAGTCACTGTTGGCTGAAAACTACGGGCCCAAAGAAAGCGGATGCTACTGCTCGCACAGGAAAGGCAGAAGTTCAGGACTGACAACTTCTCACCTCTCACCCCTGAACCACATATCTGTCAGCTTCCTATGCACAATCATGCAATCAAATGTACAAATGTTTTTGAAGTTCAGAACTGACAGAGAATGGGAGAGACACATTAAGCCTGAATGATATCTTGAGTCATTTCAAATGGTTAGTGTACTACACTGTACAATCAGGGTTCATATTTCATTGTGCAATGCACAAGGGTTTACACTAACATTTACACACATTCTTTCATTTCTACTTCATTGGAGAAATAACATGTTTCAGATATCTGGCCAAAAAACAGCTCTTGAGTCATCAACAGGGCTTGGACTGAAACTAGAACAGTCACTGAAAGGCTCCACTGAAACACTGACCAACATGTTTCTTTCTCTCAATGTTAAACCATGCCCTTTGCAGTCTGTGAATATGCTGCTCCATTTGCAAAGAATACAGATTAGCTTCACTGACAACATCTGCCAACGTGCTATGTGCAACAATAAACTTGCGTTTTCAATATTCAGTCTTGTAAGTAGAAACTTGCAGACTGAAATGGAATACCATGAAGCTAACCGTTGTTTACAACTTCTGCTGTGGAAAATCAACCCCCCAAAAAACTGTATTTATATTATTACTTAATAAATTAGCTGTTATGGTTGTCAGTGCTACTGAGACTTTAAAGGGCGAAGGTTTACACTTGAAATAATTGTAAAACCATTGATATGTTATGCTCTCATAACACAACATAAATACATGCAATTCCGTTTAGGACGCTGTGAACTTCAATACTGAGTAACAAGAAACATCTGCACAGGGTGAGAGTTCAGCTTCTGAGCGCATTGAGTTATATGCGTACAAGGAGCACTGGAACAACCAAAAGAAGATACCTTAAAACTAAATATGTACTGTTGAGCCCAACGGTTTCTTCGAAATCTCCTAAGTATGGCAACACACAGTTACAGGCAGGACTGTCGCAAATCTTGTCACAATTCAACGGCTGAGAATTTCAACACGTTCGGATACAGCAACTATCATTCGATTCGCGCTGCGCCAAATTGAATTTATACAGCTTTGTGACTTCCATCCACTAAAAGGGCTCTTCTGTTGTGACACAGCACGACAAATGTGTCGGAGCAGTCGATCTCTCCAGTTTCGTAAATGTCCATACCTGCAGTCAATCATGTATATGTCCGTGTCACAGATCTTGTTGCCGGATTCAGATATCCCATATATTACTACATCAGTTAGGCTACCTTTTACCATTTTCTTCTGTTTAGGATAACTAACATAATATGAATCAATATCTTCACTGAGCAACTTACCTTCAACGTAAAGCGACATCTTGTTTATTTTAGTATATACGATTTTATTATTATCATACAACCGTGACTCTTTTTATGATCCAGTCAGTACTTGTCTCTGCTTTCAAATAAATTCGTTTTAAGATTTAGAAATAGCTGCAAACACGGTTACTGTAATGTCCGGAGCATACAACTAATTGGTCAAAATCATCCTTCTGCTGCACATTTCACAGCTCAAAGCAGCATGCAAGCGACAACGCATTCGCTTGTATATAAAACGATCCGATCATTCATTCAATTGGTCCAGCCTCATCTCGTTTTATTCACACATAACCACAAACCCTTTAAATGAAGCACATCTTTTCTCTCCTCCCACTTCAGTCCATCCCAAAAAAAAAAAACCCGAAAAAAAAACGTCCCAATTGCCAACTACTGTATTCCTGGTAATAGGCTACGATGAACTAGTGTTGGACGCCCCCGTACCATACATGTAGTAATACCGTACAAAATTAATAGATTGTTGAAGTATTCTGGCAAATTTATGCTATTCCGAATGAAGCCTGTTATAAGATAAATAAACCACGTCACGTTTTCTTGGTTGGCTGAAACTCTGAAACTCCAGCATGTTCAAAGCTGATCTCCCTCGCCCCCACCCCCCTTTTACCGTATTGTGGTTTTCTTAACACAACTTCCTTGTTCATATCATGTCCAACCCCCTCATTCGTAGGGGCAGTTCTGAACACGTACAGGCCCGGTTTATATGTAATGATTAACCATTTTAACACAAAGCCATGTGGGGGTAACCTTGCGTATCAAAGTATTGCAGGCTACGCAACAATGATCACTGCAGGTCATGCACACACAAGCTGTATTTTGAAGAGCAGCAGCTATCACACGGGCAGGTCGAGTCCACATTCTTCTCAAGCTAATAACACTCCAAAACGTAGCATCGAATTGCACTTGGAAGACAGAGGGAATGCAGAGGCTAGATTAACATTACATGCCTTTTTACTCGTTTCCAAGCAAGACGTTTATTTATGCTCTGAAACAGCCATTACCCACCTTTTAATAATTATTATGTTTTCCTCAACAGGGCTCCAAAGGGCAAGGTGCTTAACTACTGTAGACAGTTCAGTACGACAACCTCTAACCTGTGATTAGGGCGAGTAACCTCAAGTTTTACGACAGCACATCGCCCTTGTAACTGGTCTGCACTGAAATGTATTCTCCCTAAATCAGGTTTCTCGTAAAGTGCCGTCTGCAGTCACGTCAGTAACCAACTCGTTAACGGAAGTGTCGTACAAAAGGAGTGCGGAGCCCATGGACATTAACCAATCACAACGGAATGCAACCGATGTCATCCAATCAGAGTACTTTAAACGGTGAAATCCTGCCCTGAAACGCCTCTTTCCTGACCAATGACCGGCGACTTTGTATAACTCGCCCCCGTAGACTAGACACTTCTGAGCATGCCGGGGTCGATCTGTGGCCGATGATTGATACATATAATTATAGATTTCGTAAATGTGTAAGGTCACGTTTAAATGTTGTTCGTATTCCGCATGGCTCTTCTTAACATAATCGTTTTTTCGTAATAGACTATCATGTTATCATAGATATGATTTATTTGATTTATGTCGCACAGACTTGCTGATAATATTCCTATCACATTACTGCGTTGTGACACAATGCATGATAAAATAAATATTTAAAATAAAAAATGTGAAAAACGATTCTCCATGTGATATCCTGTATCATACACATAGGTTTTCACATAAGAAAATATACGGTGCGCTTAAGTTCGCCATGCTTGAAAGTTAACATTAGAATCAAAATTATAATGAGGTAATGTGTAACCATTATAATATATATATATTGTGATAAACCGAGTAAACACACACTCTCCAGAATTTTGTGACAATTCGTACTGCAGCAAATACATATTTATTGACTGAATGTTCCAAATACTGAGGTCGAGACCTTTCAAAGGCCATTCATTTGCTAAAAAGGCTTGAGTTCACCTTATTGAATATGCTTAGCAGATGCCTTTATTTGTGGCGATTTAATAAACATACATAATACATTTATACTGTGAGAGAGATTAAATAAGACATTCAGGTGAAACATCTAGACAGTGTACTCTATGATCCCCAATACTGAATGAAGGGAATTATAACATCAAGTTGCATTTGACGTTCAAAATCACTTCCGTCACTGAAGCATAAGAATAAATAATAACTTTTATGAAGGATAAAACATGCAAGTGGACCTGATATAATCACAATAATTAATGTAGAAATATAAATGTACCAGCTTGCTCAGAGACTTGCCCTCAGAACATGTAGTGAACTACCTTGAATGTTGACAATTTTCTTTGGAATTTTCCTTCCTATTGCAGTGCTCATCCAGTTCAGAGGAGAGGGTTGACAAAAATATATAAGTTCAAAATCATGCATTCATCACTGAATGCACAGTTGTTTATTCAAGGTAGCCATGCGAATAGTCTGCATGAGGCCAGACACAAACTATATTGGGCCACTCTACTAGACTTCCAGTGGGACTGAGGGAAAGTGTTCGTTCTGAATGTGACAACCAATCATTCAGCATGTCCCCATCTCAGCAGGTCCCTAACCCTCCAGCCAAATGTGTTCCTTATGTGAGAGTTGAGTCCATCCATTTTGGGAGCTCCATATCACCTCTTGTCATCACATGTTCAATTCCCAGCGAAATTGGGAAGATACCCAACGATCAGCATTATTGGGCAGTTTTGTATCAGATGTACATAAAGCTTGTCATATAGAGCAAGATTTGTAGGGCAACCCTTAAATCACCCTGGCAAAAAAACTTTCTAACAGGAGTGGTGGTGGAGTGCACTATGTCCCTGCAGAGTGGTTCCATTTTCTGGTGGACTTGAGGCAGGCCATACCTTCCAGCCAGCCTGCAGCCACACACCTGTTGCCAATGAACTCTCCCCTGGCTTATTTAAGGTTCCCCAGTCTTTCAAATAGATGTAAAGAACTGTTGAGAGAAATGTATGGAGGGAGTGAGAGTAGTGTTTGCACTGAGCTGACAACTTAAACTGTTTGCTGAATAACTTTGCATGAGAAACTGCATTTTGTTTGACCCTAGATTGTGTCTTGCCAGCTGATTTGGATTTGTTTGCTGCACTGGGAACCCGCTCAGCTGGCCAGGGATAGAGAGGGACTGAGGGAGGTGCAGACAGGCTCCTAATGGAGTTAGGATTTTTCTTTTTACTTTTTTTTGTTTTGTGCTGTTACTTTGGGCAGTGCATACCTATCACAGTCCTGCAGTCATTTTTTGTATTACATGGTATTTGATCTGTCACTTTATTGTACCATCCCATGCCTCACCTCTGGTCCTGTCAAAACACGTTTACCAATAACAACACTTATTTGTTCTGCATGTAAATTCTAACCTGAGGAAAAATGTAAACTTCTAAAACAAGACAAATCTAAATTGAATTCAAATCAGTTTTGATTAAGGCTACAATTGATCATCTGACTGAACTATTATTTGCTATGGCCAGAGAATGCAGATTTGAAGAGCTGTTTACTTTCACTGAAGGAAGTTTTACAATTAAAATCAGTCTCTCCACTCTCCACTTTGCTGTGTGCGATAACGTTAGAACAGCGGGACCAACTCAGCGAAGTAAAGTCAGCACTGTAGTAATAACCATGCTGTGAGGGGCTGCTTCAAAAATCAATTTTATTTATTTTGTATGCGTGTGTGTGTGTGTGGCTTTTCCTTTTATTCTTTAGCTAGTTCCAAAATTGTCACCAGGAATCTTGTCTTTAAATTTTCTGTGAGGGATAAAAGTGCCACAGGCTGGTCTTTGTGAAACATATCTGTTGCCGTTGGTTTCTAAAAGGGAAAATAAAATTTCATACTCATTTTACCCTTGATTACAGCAAGTGCAGTGATCTGACAGGGAAATTGTTATACTCCTCTGAGGAGCACCACTTTGCGTTAGGAAATTTTTATTAGGAATAACCCCTTGAGATGTACCATCTTTTTCAAGGGGGTCCTCGAGCATTAGTGCCAATTGTCTTCTGTGAGCATAGAGTTTTAAGACAGTGTCATCAGTTGTCATACTGTGAGAGAGACTTCTTGGATGTAGTAGTGGATATGGTTATAAAGATTTAGTGTTGAAGATTTAGTAATGTCATGTGTTATTTTCAGCTGAAAAACTTGTGCATCCCTGATAAGATGCAACCAGTCAAAATCTCATCAATTTAATATTGCAATTGCAATATTATTGCAATTTATTATTGCAATTGCAACTTCATTCTTCAATCTTCATTTTTCTATGGTTAAGTTCATGAATTGTATCAATGGTCCCCAGATTCAAGATCCTTTTACTGGATTTCACATTGTTTTTCTTACATTCACTTCAGTTTGACAATATACGAGGAAAGGGAATGCTGCCCTCTTGTGGTTCATATTTCTCATTGCATGAGAACTGGGGCAGTGTTACACCTGGGAGAGGATAATTCATGTCTGCCTGCTTACACGTCATTATTTTCTTTTCAAATCTGTGCAGATTAACATTTAACTAAGAGGCCATTTTCACCATTAACTCAGGCAAAGCAGCATGCGTAGCATTATTTTAACATCAAAACAGTGATAAAAGGAGAACAAATAAAAGCCAAGGCCATTTACGCAACACCACAGATACGTTGCTGGGGCCAGAGGTAAAAGAGAAAAGGTCACTCCAAACAAGCGTTACTGGGGGGTGACTGTAAATGTCTGTAGGCTGATTTCACTACCAGATTTCTGATTCTTCTCCTAAATCAAAAAGATTAAACAATGAGCCACAGTCCCCAAACTCGGTTTCTGTTGGTTTTGGTTTATTATGGGTCTCAACATGTACCCATTACAATGACTGGACGACTAGAGCATTCTTATCTACTAAAAGAGCATTCCTCAGTGTCTTCCGACAAAGGCCAGAGGGACTGTTCTTGTTACTTGTTTTATTATTATTATTACGTTTAAAAGCTTGACGAATGACACACACACACAGCTCTGCTGGGAGGTTTTCACAGATGCGAGGACGGAGGATTCTGGGGGTCTGTGTGCTGTTGTGCTGCAGGCTGGCCTGCTAGTCAGACACCCAGGAAGGACACGGCGGTGTCCCGCTCCTCCACCAGCTCGGCGGCCGTCGCATCCATCTTCCCGCGGGAGAAGTCGTTGATCGGGAGCCCGTCCACGATCTTCCAGGACTTGTTCTGAGGAAGGGAAGGGGAACAAGTCATTTTCAGCCCTAGAAGATTTTTCCTGCTGTTTCATACAGAGTGTGGAGGTCCCGCCTTTAGTTCAAATTGCGCTACTACAACAACAGCGAAGGTTTTCAAAACCCAAAATAGACAGCCAGTTGCCACATTCAAAATTAAACATCAAACCTTGGTAGCTGTGGCATGTTCCATATGATAGTAAGCTTAGGCACTTGAACAGGTGAGCAGTAACCTGCTTTTACATCTCACCTGTATCTACTAAGATTGTGTGTATCATACCTTGATAACAACAGGGAATGAGTAGATGAGGTCATCAGGGACTCCGTAGGAATTCCCGCTGGAATAAACGCCCATGGAGATGAACTCACCCTGAAGTGGAGATGACAGGGTTAATCTGGGGCTCCAGAGTCCAACAAACATGCAACATTCCATTCTAGGCCACAGTACATACAGCTTTCCCTGTTTCAGCTGTACCCATCTCCCTACACAGTTAAGGATGCGAGGGGAGATAAGGAGCATTGGCCTTGTCTGGACTCTGTACCATACACCTCTGTGGAGGCTGTCATTGAGAAGCAGTGTTGTGGGCTATATTGGTGAATGCACATCAGGTCTCTTAATAACTCATCACTGGTGAGTTCCCGAGTCTCCCCTCAAACACCAGTGACGCCCACCCATGCTGACCTCTGGAGTGCCACACCAGATGTCCCTCATGTGGTCGCAGATGGCCTTGGCAGCGGACATGGCGCTGGACAGCTTCCTGGCTTTGATGACAGCTGCCCCACGTTGCTGCACTGTCTGACCGAAGGAAGACGGAGCGAGAGGACATCAGCGATCCACGCACAGTGACACAAGCATGAGCATTTCAACACTTTGACACCCTCCCATTAGCACTGCTGCTTTCCTCCTTCATAGCGCGCTTGCGCTGGATCACAGGTAATACAGAGTCAGCATCCAGATGTGGTTCAAACTGAAAGGCGAGAAAATGCACAGAAACAGCCACCCTCCTCACAGTGGCTGAACTTACAGTGATGAAGTCCCCCTTGAGCCAGCCATCATCCTTCACAGCGTCAAAGGCAGGCACCTCCTTGCCATTAACTGTGACCTTGGCGTGGTGGACGTCAGGGTACTGAGTGGAGGAGTGGTTCCCCCAGATGATGACATTCTTCACACTGTTTGAGGGGACACCGACACGCATCGCCACCTAGAGGCAGGAGAGTACCAGCAGCATGTTTATAAAAAGGGTTCTGAGCTGCTTACAACACAACCCTAAATAGGAACTTTAATCAGCATCAACTGGTTCAATTTCCACTGAACATGTACCATCCTAGGTACCTAAATGTTTTGAATGCGCATTTTGAAACATATCACAGGAGCGGCCGAAGTGTCATACGGGCATGGTTTAGCATAACGAATGAAAATGACCGACTTCTCCTTTCTGTGAAGGAAAAACAGAATGGCCTCAGCAAATCTGGTGTATCCAAGGTGGAATGCACATCAGAGATGTTCAGTGGGTCTCCACTCCTCAGTGGGTGAGGAGGCTGTACCTGTGAGCGGGCCCTGTTATGGTCCAGACGGGTCAGGCAGGAGAAGTTCTCCTTGGGAATGGAAGGGGCAGACTTGGAGGCGATCAGGCAGTTGGTGTTAGCTGGGTTTCCTACAACCAGGACCTAAGACAGAGACAAATAACTGCAAGTCAAACAACTACAGCTCACTGTTCCACTTACATAAACTACATAACCACCAATACCTATAAAATATGTATCTCTCACAAAGGTGACTGTTTTTGAAAATTGCCATTTCAAAAAGCAGAGAGGGAAAAGGTTTAGCCAAATAAAAAGAAGAGCAGTGCTTTACAAATGTTAAAAATAGCAAGGCAAACAGCCAGGACTGCACCATTTTTGAAGAAAGGCAGCACTGGCAGAGAAACAGAGAAACAGTGAAAAATAATCCACTTGGGTCATTATTAATTTCTGAATTATTACTCATGCAACCTCTTCAAAGCCGCTCGATTTCTAGCACTTTCCCCTCTCTACTGCAGTGGAACTGGCAAACCTGACGCTTCCCCTGATAAAGCAGACACATTTACAGTACATATCTAATTACAGTACATACGTCATGAGCAGATTCCTTTCATTCACCCCAGAGAATCAGTAGCGGAGTTTTCATGGTAGTTTATGGAGCAATGGAAATGTCACTCAGATGGACATACAGTGCAGATACTGTACGGGCGCTCAGTCACCATCTCATGATGGGAAATATTAAATGTTTGTGATAATCAAGTAAACATGCAAAGAAACTCCTAGCTAGTCAAGTGTGGACCAGTTAGCTTGCAATAAACTGATACTAACCCTTTCTCCCGTAGCACTGAACTGTAAAGCTTTTCTGGAGGGGAAATGAGCACCTGCTCAAAATGAGGCTATTGTCTGATCGTGATTGTTTCTAATGTTTTCTTCAATACCCTGAGGTTTAAAAAATTACTCTCTTCTGACTGCTTTCTATATTAACAAGTCATGGATGACTGAAAGGAAATGCATAAATTACAGTTTTCAGCTAGGAATGAGATGAGAATTGACTTTATATTTGTTATACTGATGCCTATAAGAAAATTAAGAAATATCCACTTACAAAGTGTAACACTTACAAGTTGTTAAAATTTAGTTGATACTGTCAGAAATTGGACTTTTTAAATAAAATACTAAAAATTTTCAAAATGCATGTGATTTAAGTTCTGTGCAACCAATAAAAAAATGAAAAATTTGCTGACATTTTGTGATACAGTTTCTTTCAAAAACTCCATAAAAGGTGTTTACAGAAAATGGCCACTTTAAAAGGCATGGACTGAGTAAAAAATAGAAGTTGTCAAAAATGTTGTGGCCAACATTGTGTGGGCTCACTTTTCATGACTGGTTATAACACAGAAACAGAGTGAAATGGGTTTCTGGGTCCTGTATTCAATCTATTAAGAGCCATGGTTTTCCATCTTTCACGCATTCCAACAGTTCAGCTGTTTCACCCTGTCCAGACACGTGAGCTCTCTGCTGAAACATACATAAGACCATAATCGGGTTACATGTGGAACTCTGCGAAAGCTTTTCTAACCCCCACTACATATGTAAACTGAGTGTAACAGCAACATTAAAACATTGAAACATTAAAAGCCAGCCATTCCACAGGGCATTAGACACCAGCAGGAAGTGAACCTCTGTTCCACAGAAACATGCAAAGGAAATGCCCATGAGGGGAAGAACAAAAGAGGAAAGACAAGTCTAAAATCTTCCACTTAAATGTGTGCAGTAATCTCAAATAGTTTTCATCTCTTCATTTAGCTGATGGAAAATTCTGCTCACATCCGAAGTTCTCTACACTTTCAATATGCATTTCCCTTTAAGACTGAAGGAGGCAGCCATTTTGAACAGCTGGACTGGGGACTCCTCTGCCTTGGCAACAATCACCTTGACAGTTTTCTTGGCGTATTTGTCCAAGGCGGCTCCCTGGGTCTTGAAGATGGCCACGTTGGCTTTCAGAAGGTCTTTCCTCTCCATGCCCTCTTTCCTGGGCATGGAGCCCACAAGGATGGCGGCATCCAGGTCCTTGAAACCCACCTCCAACTTATCTGTTGGAATGACCTCTGCAGGACGAAAGAAGACACCTGATTAAAAAGGCCCTTCTGACCCTGGTGAAACTGTACACCAGGGAGTGCCAACTAATACCCATGTATTCGGTTAAACACGATAGGCTGTCCAATTGTTAACACGTATGCATATGCATTTTCATTTCAGGATTTGCCATAAAGATTTCTAATACAATCTTAGAGTGACCTCTCAAGGCTCCCTATATGGAGTCAGTGTTCCCAACGGACAGAAAATGCAGGGGGGGGTAAAGTGATATATTTTCAAATTATGGAGCCAGACCTCTTACTAACACCAACAGCACCCTACTCCATGCAATGCTCAAAGACGAATGTTGAAGAGCAGTACTGTCCAGTATTGTGCACCTATATCAGTCAGTGGGTTCACCTCTGTCTCCCTTGTAAGACTAATAATTTACCTCAAATTGCCTTTACTGAACCCACTTACACAAAGAGGTTATCTACCTAGGTAGGGGCAGTATTAGCATGCACTGTTCAAAGAGCAGAGCCAAGTTCATGTCCTGACACGCTCAAAGAGAGTAGATCTTACCTCAGACCTGTTATTTTATATTTCTGTAATGACTCATGACATGATCCACATCAAAATGAACACTAATATTAATATTAGTGGGAAATTTAAAAAAAAAAACATCCGAGGAACAGAATTTTTCTCTGCTCACTTATTTTTTAATCAGTAATGCTACATTTTCAATATCATTCTGATGATGAAGTGATTGTGCATTATGTTTGCAAAGGCAAGACATTGAGACTGTTGGAAGTAACTTATATTTCAACTAGGAATTTTTTTATTGATTAAGTTTCACTGGGTAACATGAATTTGGTTAAGTGAATACCTTTCTAGCCTTAAATACATCCTTAATGCAGCCATGAACCTCTATGTCTCACTCTTTATTTCTGCTAAATTCCCTTTTCCACTTTGTTCCTAAAAAGCACACAGCTAAACACAGAAGCAGGACATCAGGTGAGCTACCGTAATTTGACTTTCAACAGCTATATTCACTGCAAGTGAGTGAGGCCTATGTCTATAAAAAAAGGTCAATCAGTGTTACCAACACACATCCATTTATGCCACAAGTCTCATAAATATACTTACACTTCTTAAATTAATGCTTAGTTGACTGATTTACTGATAGTATTTACTCTGATCTTTAAGGATGTTAGTCCCTTTATCAAGGTGAACTTCAGTCGTTTAGTGATACAAGAGGCACTGTAACTTGCGTGCTCTCTTTCCATTGTTCATACCAGAGCAGACAAGTGCGGTTATGGTTTGCTATCGTGCTGCAACAACGACCAATCAGAATCGTCCTTTTCGACACACCTCCCCTCCCACCACAGAATGTGAGGGCGGGCAGTGTCTATTTATGCAGAGGCTCTCCAACAAAGCAAGTACGGCGCTATTGTGAAAAAAACAGCAGGGTGCAACAGCAGTTCAGTCCTCACATGTATAATATCTTCAAGGTGGGGGCAGGGGGAATGTAAATCATGGCAAATGCATACATATGGCGTGTAGTGCGAATACTGCCACATCACTAGGCTCTCGGCAGTTTCGAGTTGTCTGCGGACAACGCTGCTATTTGTCTCTAGCAGGTTGAGTTGCACCGCAGCCCTGCACTTACCCTTCAGAAGTGGGAGAGCACAGTCCTGCAACTCCATAACAACACCATCCAGGACTGGCAGCATGGGAGGGATGTCGAGCAGAATGAGGATAATTGGCTAACAAGGGGCAGAGAAAAGAGAAGTTACACCCAGACTGTGTTAGTGCAAGGCTCTGGTAATGTGGAAGTAGCATTGGGCTCTTTCAGCCCAAAGCTGGTTGCCTTCAATATCAGATTTTAGCTTACACAAGCATACACTGTACAAATGCCTTAGTATGCACTGATCACGAGTCTCCTCGGAGCTGACAAACTGCGCTGCGCGCTGCGGAAAACTGATCCCGAATACGTCCGATAAACCATTTTGCGGTCCCTCCCCGATTGCAGCAACACATGAAATGACGTGGCAAGGAGAAATCCGTTTCTTACCTGATCTTTGCCGAAAACATCCCCCTTAGCGATGCTGTACAGAAGAGAATAAGCAATCTGCCCAGCTGCACCGGTCACCAGAACTCTAATGGGGTCAGACTGAGGAAAAAATATGGAAATTAGACAGTACTGGCCCAAAACCGAGCGAGCGAATGAATTAATCATTCAACGACTGAATGAATGAAAGAATGAATGAGTGAGTTTTAGGAAAGGGTATAACATGACCGTGAAGACCACGTGGAGGCTGCAGACCTAGCTACTTGCAGAAAAACAAGCTGTGGATGTCTAGTTAGCTAGCTGTCTAGTTGATCGTCAAGCTGGTTAGCTAGCCAAATATTATTGCTAGGATAGTGCACGACTTCTATTTACATTTAGCGCTGGTTAAAGAAATACTAGCTGGGAGGTTAGCTATTGTTTCAATTATTTTGTTATTTTAACATATTTTCTAGCTAGCTATCGTTAGCTGCCTTGCATCCCTAGCGGCTGATGCTGCCGGTTACCTTGACCTAGCTAGACTAGCTAAAATGTAACGCTTCTAAAATTTAGGAGCCATTACAGGCACTGCGAAAATATTTCGAGATAACGATCCATTATGCTAATGACATGCTGACACTGTGACTACAGTATAAATATATATAATTATACAGCTATCGCTTACCATCTTGAATGACTTTCGAGTTGTGACAGTTGCTCTCCCACTTTGCTTTCAACTGGAGGGTCACCTTTATTCTCGTACTGATATGGTCATAAGGGCGAAAGTAAAGCGTTCCAGTCCTATGCTGGGAAATGTAGTTGGTTAAATTTTGACGTTGCTTGTCCCTCAAACAAGCCATCCTATGAAGGGAAACACATTACCCATGACGAACCACTGTATCCTCAGCCCACTTTTGTCTGCTTAGACCCTCCCACTACCATTTCTGGAAAAATGTGAAAAAAATATGAAGTGCTATGACGGCTCAGCGCTTTCGACCCTGATTGGCTCAAACGCTGAAAATGGTGATTCGGATCAATCAAAACTGAATGTGACGAGCTTTCAGGGGAAACATACTTACGTAAATGGCGCTATTCGCGTAAACTATTTGATATGGCTCTGAAAAAATGTACAAGTTTAAGTATAATGCATTTAATGCAACCCTACATGACTGAGCCAGCGTAAATTAAATGAAACATCAGCAATATTTTAGGAAAATAAATCAGTGTCGCTCTATCTGTAAATCTTCTAGATTAATGAATGACAGAACCCACGGAAACAGCCCAACCCGGAAGCGAAAGAAAACCGCCCGTTTTCCTTAATTTTAACAAAGAAATGTATGAACCTCCTTGATTTGGGCAGCCCTCGCAGCAGAAGCATTTTTCAACAAACATACAAAAAGAATTAAATAACTGTACTGGCTGCTTATATTTGCTTATAGTCTGCACATGTCCCAGTCACAGAGGACAACAAATACAGTAAGTGGAATATGAATGCAGCACGTAAAAGGAGGAGTGGACAGTTAAGAATGATTAACAATACTCTAAATGCAATTACCATTATTATTAGTGGTAGCAGTAGTGGTAGCACTACCAGTCACAGTAGTAATAGAATTATTATTTCTCCTGATTTCACCAAGGACAGCACCAGAGGAAGAGGTTTGAATCCTGACAAGAATGTTTGAGCGAAGTCCCTTGCTTACCACATATGACCCTATTTAAGACTCCAATTCAAACAATTTCTCTCCTTAATTCTTGTGCTATAACAGATGTGACAGACTGCATTGCTGTGTAAAGTTGGGGCTGCCCTTCCCTTGGTAGATGCAGTTCTTGTCATTGTGGCTTTATATTTAGGTACACCCTGTTAATATGCCATCCCGTGCTGTGGCCTTTTACTTGACTTGAATGATTAGAGCAAAGTTGCCTTCGACTTAGTTTGTATTGTTAAATAAGAGAGCTGAGAAAATCAGGTTCCTGCTGGGAGTGGTGTTGGTACAAAGACGTACAAAGCCAATGCCAAGCTGCAGTGTCAGGGCCATGGAACCCTTTGCCCTGGCCAAAGTTCTCAACCCCTTGTTTAACTGGCTAATTGAATACCTTCCTCTCTACCTCAGCTGATGTGTGCTGAGCATTGCAGTTGCATCAATATGTAAGAACTACACTATAAAATGGTTTGAGATCCTTGAAAGGGGCAACAGGTGCTATACACATGAAATTTATCATCATTCCTTTTAGGTCAAGAGGGGCACTTTATGTGCCTGCCTGTCCGTTGGTGTGCATACCTGTGGCCCTGTTCATTACTTTGCATGTCTGTATCATTGTCTAAACACATTTTATTATAAAAGTATATCGTATGTGTGATGGTCTAATGTGGTGTGTTTTGTGCAAGTGTCTGTAAGAGGTAAAGGTGTTTTTAGGTGTGTGTAACTGTAGGTGGGGCATTAGTGTGATGTAGTGGTAAGAAGCTGGGCTTGTAACCAAAAGGTCACTGGTTCGATTCCCTGCTGGGGCACTGCTGTTGTACCCTTGGGCAAGGTAGTTAACCCACAATTGCCTGAATGAATGAATAAAATTGTGAGTCACTCAGGATAAGCGCATCTGCAAAATAACACCAATGTGATGTACATGTAAGTATATCACACTGTGTGTCTGTGTCTGTTTGTCTGCCTGTGAAAAGAGAGTGCAAACAGGCTCTGCTAATTTACTCCCTGGTTCTGGCAGTTCCCAGGAATTATCTCCACCCTGTTTCTTGTATCCACATGCACAGTTGTAATTAGTGTTGCATCACAGTGTATCCTTCACCACAACCAAGTCACCACTCTTTTAATAATGAAAGCATTCCAATGCATGAGGAATGCATCGATCAAATCAAGTCATTGTCTTCGCAAAACTAGTGTCTGTTGATTGAATTCCATTTTTTTTTCTTTCAACCTTACTAGTATTGAATCTGAACAACATGGATTCAGCCTTGAGGAAATTAAACATAGCTGCTTGAACCACACCAAAACAAGTAGGTCTCTGAGCAATAGATTGCCGCCCACAACCCTTGATTATTTTGAATTATAGGCTACACGGCCACAATTCACAAGTGAAATGTTGCGGTAATTAGCCGTGGAGACCACACCGAAGGCACAGAGATTGCAGACCTGTCACTGGAGCTCTCCATGGTGCTGCTCTGCAGTGAACACCCCCTACTTCCCCTAAACCTGGAGCACCAGATATGAATAGCTGCATAACTAAAAAAACCTCCCATGGCGTCTGCCTTATGCTTACCTCAGTTTACTTAAGAATAATTGTGCATGCTGAATTAGTGATGTAAGACACTTAGAGACAGACGGAGGATAAGCATACAGACAATCAAGATACCCCTTACAAAAATAACACAGGCTTTGGAATTAGGCCAGTTTTCTCCAGGCTTAGCCATGTTCCAAATACGATTTTTAGAATTCCCGAATTCCCTTTTCTTCCGAGGACATCAATATTTTATTCCAGTGCAGATGCATGCGTCCTCGTTCTCAGCCGTTGACGCCGGTGATGCTATCAAGGAGAACCCTCTTACCTGCGACGACGTCGCCCTCACCACTAGATACATGGCTGTCAATAACGTCAACATCTTGAGTGCCCTTCCACGGTCCGCGCGTATGTCCGTGCGTCTTCCCCTATCACCGGCCGGCCGGCTGCGAGTCAAAAGAGAGCGCGAGAGGGGACGGCGGCGCGACTGTAAATAAAAGGTGAGATGCGAGCAGCACCGCTCTGCAGTATCGGACACGCGGTGTTTCGTCCCCTACATTCACACAGGAGGCTAAGTCCATTAATGAGCTTTGGGGGACAGAAATAGAGCCACTGCGTGTAATCTTTTGTCAGTTCTCTAACCGCTGATTTATATTAATACAGCAGCTATATCGGCGACGGCTGTGACGGTGACGTCATTGATATTGAGCCGAGCTGCACACGAGCACTGGCTCGTTTAAACATACGGACGTTTCCATTAACGCTTGCCGCTAGGCAGCCTACCTGCGAGCTGTTCGGGCTCGAATTGCGGTTTGTTCATACATTTGAATACCTGTGGCACACCTCTGGCACAGGTGAGATGGAGAATGTGATGTTGTTGAGAGAGAGGGGTCTGGGGGCATACACCTCCTTAGTTTTTTGTGGCTGTTAGAAGTACTACTGCCCTCAAGTTTGTCCGAGAAATATACGTGAATGGTAGTTGATACAGTAACACCGTGGTGCTGAACATCAATGGCCAATAAGGTGCCAGATCGGGAGGCACAGAACTTAATTTGCCTTCTTATGTAGTTAACCTGAATCAGTTTCGTTGTGTGCGCCAAGCTCACCATTTTAAAAAGTTTGATTTCTGTGCATTTTCATCAAATGTGGTAACTGCCTTTGCGCGCTTCACCTTTGAGCTTTAATTTAAAAAGAGATCAAACTGATTTAATGTCATCCAATGTCTGTGCCATATGAATTATTTAGAGACATATAAGTCAAAAGGAATCATCTGCTGCTTGGCGATCATAATTAAAACTGGTACATGTATTAAAAATGAAAAACACGGTCAGGAACTCTGTCGCTATAAGGGCAGTTCAAGGTTTCTCTGCCTCATATGTTGAATGTTAAAGCAGCATTTCTTCACGAATGCTGCTTTTTCTTACTACTATTCCTTACTAGTAGTATTCCTAGTATTATTATTTGGCTACTACTACAATACTGAAAATTAGAATAATTGTATTGTTAACATGGTTAATTAATATAATATATTTGTATATATAGTATTTTAGTACTTTTGTCTCTTCTGTATGCCACGCTCACAAAGTCATACACAGCATAAATACACATCATATCCAGATCATAGTATGTGTATTTTTGCGGTATATACTTGACTGCATGACAAGCTGAACAGGAACAGGAAAGGTTTTTCCCAGCTATAATCACACATGATTCACACCTGGTCCACTGCAAGCTGTAAGCTGCAAGCTGTTAAATAAGTGGCCAACTTCACAACAATTAATACATTCAGACTGCAAGGAAAATTGTAGATTCAACATTGCAGTTTGAGTGGCTCATGAGTGCAGTTGCACATCTCAGCTTACAAATATCTGCATTACAATGGTTTTCAAAATATCTGCCTGTGAGGTTGCTCTCAGAAAGCCATCAATATCAAACCATGTATTTTTAGCAGCAGTATTTCAGACACCACTATTGTGCTTCTCAGCAAGGAATATAACTCAGTAAATGTTGTTTAGCTATAATTCTCCATGTGTTAGCCAAAAGTAGACAGTCACTGTCCTCAAGTGCCAGAGGTTCCTATTTTTTTATTTTCCCATATGAACACAGATCAGTTATTAAGCTACACAGATGCAAGTGACTGCATGTTCAAGGTCGTCATTATTCTATTACTGAGAGATTTCGATGTCTGCAGAGCTGTGGTACTCCAGGAACAGGGTCATCTAACCCTGCTCTCTGTCATTGATATCACCCTAGATAAGGACAATAACCAGCTAAATAAACTAAAGTTGATGTAGATCAGTGAGGTCAGATAAACTGAAATATGTCTGCACTCTTCCTTTTCAAATACAGGTTGCTGAAACTCCTTTTTTTGCTCCCGTGTGTCTTAAATTTCAGCCAAATGACCTTTGTCATATATTTCAAGCTAATGTAACGTAAATGCCCAGGTGAAGGATTAACCTTTGTCCACCTCTACAAACACACTGTACTGACTGTGGTTGGTAATGTTTATGGTGAATATGTGGCTGTTTGTTAAATACAGGTGTGCGTGACTCCTGTGTGGGAAAGCCTTTGATCTCTGGCCCTGACATCGTGCCGACTCTTGGTTTGAGTTTTTAAATAGATTATTTGAATTTTGTACTTTTGATTCCTATGCAGCAACAGAAGGAACCGGTTTTTATCAGGTAGCACAATCACAACTTGATGTTTACATTTATTAAAAAACAGTGGGAGATCTATTAATAGGTGGCCGTAGTGTTGGTTCCATTTGATTCTTAAGTCATTTTGCTCCTGGTCAGTGAATGAAAGAAACCGCAGATTCTCCCTGATGTCTTCATGATGTTGCCTGAACAGCCTGTCTATTTTGCCATCAGCTGCCAGCTTACAAGGTGATGTGGTGTCCACAGATGTAGAAATACAGGTTGAGTGTTATATAGATGGGCAGTAGTCTGTGGAGTGGGACATGTTTTAAGCTGAACATTGTCTACCATTAAACCAAACCCTTCTCTCCCCCCAAATATTGCATGACATTTAGATAGCATTATAAAAATAAACCAAAGTCAAAATGTGGTTAAATGCAAACAGCCTTGAGGATGACTGATAAAGTCATTTCAGCAATGTGTTTGTGTATGTATGTCCAGATGCATGAACAGTTTTCAGATGTGTGTTTTTCTAAATAAATATTTTCATGTTGCAGCATGAATTGGACAATTATTCATTGAGTTGATAAAAAGAGTCGTATAAGTTGTATAAGATCCTTACAGGATGTTGTTTGATTGTTTGTTGAAGGTTAGGTAGTTGTTTTTGGGAACAGGACTTTTTATCAAGCACTCTGTTGGGAATATTTTATGACTGCTTGGGCATTTTTGTTTCTTCGCTTCAATGGCTGCCCCTGAGCTCTTTATGCCTACAGCACTATATATACTGAGGCTGGAAACAGGAATAAGGAGGCAGAAACCATGCATTTTAAGATATGGCCAGCAGGGGCCGCCACTCTCACATGGTTGAAAAGGGATGCATTCCCACAAGGTGCTGCTGTTGGATGGATGTCTGAAGCAGCTGCTTTGTGGGAGGGTCCCACTGATAGGGACCATTAGATGAAAGGGCCTCATGTGACCTCGGCTGTGCGCTTCAGCGGGAGACGGAACTAACTGGTCCCTCTGTGCCTGTTTCAGTGCTCCCACCACCCTCTCCAGCTCCTGGCCCAGCACACAGGAAACACACTGACAGGCTGGAGCGTTTGAATGTTTTTTCTGCAAATCTGTGCATGTTCAACTTAAACGTGACATGGAATTAGCTAGCAGCCAAAATAACATCTATTACTACTTTGTGTGTGTGCCAAATAAAATATCGCTCTTTGCTATATCTGTCTACACACTCTTTGGTTATGGCTGCTGATATTTCCTTGTGGGATACAAAACATGCAAGTAATCAGAACTAAAAATCTCTCTCTCTCTCCTTCCTTTGACCTTCTGAATGTTATTGTAGTTCTGGTAAGATGTTATTTTTCATACACATGATTTTTATATGACAATATGTCTAATTTCCTATTTCGTCTGTAGAGAATCTAACAAACAGCATCAATGAACACAGTTGTGTGTCCTTTGCCAGCTTGTCCGTGCTTGCTGCTCCAAGCAGCCTGGCAGGGTTTAAACTGGGAGGTGACGTTTGACATTTCTTCCTATCAGCATCACTTGATCAGGCACTGTGTGCTTAAGTGACCGCAGCGGTTAGTTCTGAACAAGCAGCAGCCTGTCACATGCAGTCACGTCTCGCCACGCGCTGAAATCTCAACATTTCCGCTTTTTTGAAAATAAACAGACGGGAACATCCCTATCACCTGACGACGGTAAAAAAGGGGAAACAATTGAATGCGTGTTGGCGTTATCTGATTGTCTTTCGGCTTTAGCCTCTTCTCATGTGGCGGGTGCGTCGTCTGTGCCCCGGTCAGAGTGACTGACGTGTCCTTTCTGGTGCAGAGTTCCCAGGATAGAGGTGCTGTGGAGCTGGTGCACAAAATTCCTCATCACTCTGAACGGTCCATACTGCTTTGCTGATGGACTCCCCTGTCATCCTGTCAATCACAGAGACAGGAGTGAAGAAAAAGTGAAGAAAATAGCAGCACACTCACACTTCATGGAACAAAGAGCGGGCGAATTATAATTTCCTGTTGCCTGTATTCGTGATTACTCCTCTTGGTGAAAGAGTCTTTCAGTGCTTTGCTGAACAGTAGCAGCGGAGAGAAAGTGAAGTATGGCACATAGAATTAAGAAGTGCAAAGTGGATGTTGACCTGGCTCTCACTCCAGTGCTACTTTTTAAAGTGTAGTTGAGGGCAGGTGAAGCGGTGTGGCATTGCAGTTGGGGAAACTGGACTTGTAGCCTAAAATGTGCTTGTTTGAAATCCATGTCACCCACTGCCCTCCCATCCACCACCCTTGAATAAGTGCTTCACTTGAATTACTTAGGCAAAAGATATCCTGGATGAATAATTGTTGTGTAAAATGTAAGTTATATAGGTCAGCTTAAAAAGGATACGTGCAGAGAAAGTAAATAATAGTTTTTTCTGGTATTTATAATGCAATGTATAACTTAGGTATTGTCAAACATATTTTTTTTAGTAATTTCTGCGATACAAATATTCATTGTATTGTTGCCCTCTACCCTCATTCCATCTGCTAAAAGGATTAAACTTATTTTGTAAAAGGGAAAAAAAGGACAACAGGAGCTGTGATAATATCTGGTGCCAGTTACTCTGGCGACCTGTTCTGTGTGTGTACTGTGAAAACAGCGCCATTGTGGGCTCTTTTTTTCACACGCAGCCAAACCCGGAGCCACCGAGCGATGATCTTACCAGCAACGCCTGCAGCTTCTATGTGAACATCTTGATAAGTGCATGACTTAGAGGCAGGAGTTCAACAAGCTCGACAATGACTCGCTGGTGTTGACTGCCATGCAACCCTCCCCACAGCGCCGCGCTGACCTACCAGAGAGGGACACTGTATCTGTGCAATCTATTATGCAGTCAGAAAAGGTGGCATGTTATAAAGCGCGGTTGATAGCAGGTGACTCACCAAAGGGGCACTGACACCCTCCAGCCAGAGGAATCACCCTCACCATCTGCGACCGATATCTTGGAGAGAGCGTGGTTTATGCACGGAAACATTCCGCCAGGGATCCATAGAAGAGCTGGGAATCAAAACATGGCGGCAGATTATAGCATGAGCTTGCACGCTTGGTGATAATCCAGGAGAGCTGACCTCCTCACCCTCTGTTTTTTACATGACACAGCAGCTCATTGCTGAGCTGCAGTAATTGCCAATAGCAGTTGTGACGTTGCTTTTGTGTGTGTGAATGTGTGGGTGTCTGTGTTTCTGTGTGTGATTCATGTAGGTTAGCACCAGGTGAGCAGGTCATTTGTACCACGTTAAATTTTCCTTACATTGCTGGATCGTTATGCAGAGTCAATCTCATCCTCTAAACACAGAGCTTTCAGGAAATGCGTTAGACAATTATGTGGATGCTGGTCTTTCCATATTCAAGGACTTTCTAAAAGTTGACCTTCCTCAGCATTATGTTTAGTAAGATATTAATCATCTATTAATCATTATACAATATTATGATGAAAATGAACATTGTATTTATTACTGAACATTAATCTTCTTGATTTGAAGCATGTTAGGGTTATTTGAGCCAAGAACACACCTGAGCATCTGTTGTTTCTTTTTATGCGTCACAAACAGCTGAGGATTCTGAACTGTTTATGGCTTGTTAAATGGAAGAGGCCTGTCCAGGCTCATTGAAAAAGTTCTCCATCCTGAAAACTACATCACCTGTGCTGCCCCACCCTCATTCGTAATGCATTTAACACTTGCTTTAACAAGCCAGGAAATGCGTGAAGTGAATGCACAATTATGTAAAAAAAATTTGTACTGCCGGCATTAATTAATTTGCCTCTCTGGCACATGTTTGGCATAGGGAGATCACCGATCTATTGAACAAAAGCAGCCTGTCTGCAGTGGATTTGTTCGGCCCTCAAAATGAGGCCTAACATCATCAGTATCTCATTTAGTAAAATAACATAAGTCTGGATTTGCAAACGGCTTCCTTTATCTCTCCCACTATTTAAATGCGATAATGTGACTTTGTTTTGCTATACACAACTTGGTATCACCTGGACTGAAAAATACGGCATAATGTCTTTATGCTCAATTATAAACGCGGTAATTTTCTTTTAACCAGTAGAGGGCGCAAGCAAGTCACAAATGGATGTTTCTTGACAATTCAGCCAAGCCTTTTCCCTGTTTGCTTCCCCCCCTTAATTAAAACAGGGTGACACAATTCCTGTTGTACAGAGGCCTAGAACAACACCTCTCCCTCTGCTGTTTTGTCACCCCCCTAGCCCTCCGCCACACTCCTTTAATTGAAATACTGGACACCGGACTGGCCTCGCACCCACGGCCGCTTCAGCACAGTTTAGAAGGACCTGTAAGCCTGCAAACCAAGTCAGGGCCTGCCGCCGCCAGGTTCGCGGCTTTGTCGTCCCAACCGTCTACGTGGAGAAGAATGTTTTTCGCACAGACCATGCGGGGGGATTAAGGTGCTATTTCGGGCCGGGCGCTGAGGTGCAGATGTTCACTCCGATAGCGCCGCCTCGCCGACGGCCCCAGTCTCGGCTGACGCGGGGATCGGCCGGCGATTAAGCCCGCGTACACGCGCGCGCGGGGGCAGCGCTTTGGTCGGGTGTCACGCGGTGGGGCGGGGCGACGATGGCGGCGGACTCACGCGGTCACGTGCGTCACGCCAGCACGTCTGCTATGAGATGGGGAGATGTCGCACACCTTTCTCACACGGACGGGAAGCCCAGGGGACCGGTACAGCGTTCCGGGGAACCTCGAGCCCCCAATTCCAGCACGGACTCACGGGCTCCAGTGTTTATGGAGCAATCATCTGCAGCGGGCTAATAAGTGTGTTTACAGCCAAGGTTCCATCTCTGTCCACCTCAGGCAGTATTCTCTGCAGATAATAAGTATAATATTCAGACTGTGCGTGGCATTTACCTTTTTAAATATTTCAAAGCCAAAAAACGGTTTAAATGCCACCCCATCCAATACGTTAGATATCCAAGCACTATTATGGCTCCAACAGCTTTGCAAAATTACCAAATTTTGAAATTATGTGTGTAGCGTCTGAGCACTCTTCCTCTTGAGCTGGCCTAACTCAAGGGCTGTGTTCTCAGGCTGTGGAGGTGCCAGCACCTGCACTGTTACCTGGGCCCGCTCTTCCTCTCTGTGCCACTTTTGTTCCCCCTCAAGAACCGCCTGGGGATCTGAGCAATTACCTGTAAGCCTATATCCATTCATGGCGGCGGGCAGCCATTGGACGGTGTCCGGGAGAACAAGGCGCGGGGCGGGCTGGGAACACTTCTCTTCTGGCAGGGTCTCTGTGACCCCGCCTCTTCTTTAAACCATTTCTTCTTTTTTTTTGTCACTGTGGTGTAACGTGAGCTGAGGAAACGATCTCCACAAGCGGTTCTATCATGTGCTCGTCTGCCTTTCTTACGGTGGAAAACCGCGTTTAAACCGCGGCAGGCATTGCGAAAACCACAAGGGAGGAAAGCTGAACAAGGCATCAGGTGAGGGAAGGATGCGGTTATCGGAGGGACGCTTCAATTCATTTGCCTCAATTTAGGTGAATTGCGGGCAATTTGTGTTTGTGTCTGCAGCAGAGGGCAAAGCACACAAATGAAACGATGGGGAAACGCATGCAGACCCCTTCCTGCAGGAAGAATGGTCTTGCCTGGAATGCCTGAGCCTGACAGGCAGCGGTTTGAAAGGTGAAACTGTACACTGAGTCATTTTAATACTTTAACTGCTGGTGAATATTCAGCACGGGCTCTCTCCCCTCGGGCGGCCGCTGGGGAAACGTGATACAGGATCCAACAAGACAGGGCATGAGGGAGTACTGAGCCCCTCCGCCATTGACACAGCTGACCTGGGGACAGAAACCTGCTTTTGGAGTTCACCTCCCTTTCAAACAAAGGCACATAACTTGTAAAATGCTCATCCCTGGGTCTGTTAAAAAGAAGAAACAAATGTATTGTGGCAGGGAGGGAGGGGGTGGGGCAGCCCGTGGGATCTGGGGTGGGACAGGAGTCTGCGGTGGAATCGCACTGTTCGGCTGAGGAGAGCCGGCTGTGAGGATTGCATGCATGGTTGAGCGTTCAGGAAAGCTGTCAGATGGAGGCCCAGGTGTGTGACGGTAGACATGCTAACTCTAGCCTCACTACCTCCATGTCTGGACATTTCTGACACTGAGGGAAAGGTTAAAGTCGTCTTCAACCTTTCACACACTTTGTCTGGAAATTTTCCAAGTTTGTAAACATTCTGGGTTATGAATAGAACCATCATAAAAAAGTGATGATAAAGGTTTTTTTTTTATTGACGCTGTCCTTGATATTAAATTCTGACTTCTACCAAAACCTCCACAGCATCCACTTAAAATGCTTACACTCTTCAGGAACTGGTTTAGGTGCCCTTTTCTCTAAACACAATAGGAAATCCTGGTAATGTCACTCAATGATTTCACAAGTTCCGTCTCAATGATTCCATATTATAGGTTGGGAGCAAGAAACCAAGGCCTGCCTTGAGACAGCAGCAGTGTCACAATGAACATTCTGGAATAAGGTGGTCTCAGTTGATTTCATGACATCACCTATGGATATGAGGCAATAAGGCTGTGTTCCTTCACAAGAATTCTCCATGACTCAGTCCTTGCACTCAGCTCTTACCAAATGTGACGACGACTCAAATAATAAAAAAAACACACCACAAGAAAGCCTACAATATGGCTTCTGCAGCCGTCATCCTGGAATGTATTTGAGAGTCCCCTCAACCTACAAATGTCCTTTGCCCGTGTGTAGCTTTTCATCTTTTCATTTTGTGTTTCAGGCCTGCTCAGCCAATATTGGAATCTTTTTCAATAGCCTCATTCCCGCGAGTTGCTCTGCTGCCCCCGCATTGGCTTGGAGACTTGAGGAGCAAAAGGAGGCTTTATTGACTGTGTACAGAGGGCATATACGGTGGGGACGGAGGGGACGAACAGAGCAAAACAGGACCTGCACTCTGTCTCTGCCCTCCAAAGGCAGGGAGGGATAAACAGGCCCATCAAAGAGCAGGAGTTCTGCTGTGTAAAGAAGGGAAGAATGCCGCTCCCTCCAGCCTCCACCAGTCACCACTCCCCTCGATGTTTGCCTTTCTGCTCCGCGGCCTTCAGCAAACACCTGCTTAAACCACTGTTTCACAGTCCGCTTTCTCATCTCGCCTTTCCCCATTATGCTCTAAAGAGGTTTACACATGTTCTTAGCGGTCTTTGCTCCCGTAGCAGGGTGTCCCAGATTATTAGGCCCCGTGTTTGCTGTTCTAAAGATGGCTTCGCTGGACGGTTAATGGGAACCACGCTGCTCTCTCTATCATCGGCAGAAAATTCAATTAAACATCCCCACTGAATTATTTTTTTGGTGCCTGTGGGCGCAAACTGTGCTGTATGAAACAGAACATAAAATGACAACTAATTCAAAGTGCATAGCAGCATGTTTGTTATATAGCACTAATAATGCATTACCAACATGGTTATAACCACCAACGATTTCTCACTCCTTTTGCTCTCCGTTCACCTGTTCAGCAGTTCATTGCCAAGATGAAATCTTTAAAGTGCCCCGCAATTATCAGAAAATGGAATTTGTCTTGTGATAAGGCCAATCTCGGCTCCTTTCCCGCAGTAGGGCAGGGAGGTTTGAGTAACCACTCAGGCCAGTGGGCCCTGAACGTGATAGGGAGAGAGAGCACGACGTGGAGCAGATAAAATGACTGTGGCATGTCAGGCTCTGGGGGACGTGGTAGATTGTCGGAAAGGGCCGAAGGCGGGAATTCTCCAGCAAAATCTGGCCCTAGCCTGATACTCTTTTCTGTGGCCCAGTGAGGAAGCCCTACACCTCCATGCTGTGACTGTGGTCCAAGATTCGCAGGAAGTGGTCTGTATTTATGTATGTTAAAATTTGTATATGAGGTGTTGTTACGCTTATATGTACCAGTTTGTTCCATTCCAGTATAGCATGTTTGAGAAAGGAGGAGTCCCATTTGTAATTGGCAGAAGACTTTTATGACATGTATTTGCGCCTCATGTGTCAATACTCCGCCAAATGCAAACACAGAACAACATCTTGGGTCGTTAGCTGGAAAAAAGTCACATTACAAAAAACTGAATGGACCCAGCAATTCTTTTTCAACCATTCCTGTAAGGTATATCATCTTACTGTGGGCTTTGTACATCTTTTTTAGAAACAAAACATCTCATTTTCAGCAATTTAATGTGACTTTATTTTCATTGTCAAGGACATGGGTTTTGTTTTCATTTTTAATGTAGTTTAGACTACATACTGAAATTTTCCAGAGAAATTCATAACAATAACTAACTTTGACAAAAGTATTTCAAATCTTATGTAGTCTACCACTACAACTTGCATCCCTAAATCTCTGCAAACAAAACCCTTTTTTTCTTGCTGTAATTTTGTCTGATCTTTTGAAGTTCCCTGGTTCCACAGGTCTGCATGCCCCCAGTCCTCTCCTCTTGTATCATGTTCTCGGTTTATCTGTAGGGCTAGTCCTGCGTGTTTTTAGTCTCCATTTGAACTTTTCAACTCTTCAACTCTCTGCGCCCTCCCCTATCCTCCTGCTGCCGGGACAGTAATCACAGGGGAATCCTCCTCGCCGACCTTTCTAGACTGTTCTTTTTTGGGACCCCTCCCTCTCAGGCGCTCCCCTCTGACAGGCAGACTCACCCCGCGGTCACAACTCTCACAGCCACCCAGCGTCCAGCTTAATTTACTGTCTGTGCTCATTCACACAGACACACAGACACACACACACACACACACACTACCTGTCTCCTCACCTCAGTGGTGTTACCTTCAGCTCCCTTAGTTCACTCTGTCTGTCATCCTATTCCCCGGCTACTTGCGCTGAATAGTTTATCTCTCCCCGGGCAGTCTGACTGTCCTCCAGGCCGGGCGCGCTGATTGTGTGCGCTAGGGATCGTTCCCCCGGAGCCTGGCGCCACTCTGTCCTCCCCTTCTTCAATGGGAGTGCCGCGCCACGCCACCTAGCACAGCTTGTCTAACTCAGAGGGGCATTGTTCCTCCTCAGCGCTGCGCCCGGCTGTATCTCCTTTCCTTTCTTGCTCAGGAGGGTGAATTCTGTTCCGCGGGAGGATTCCGCTGACAGTTGGCCGCCTCAAAGAGAAAGAGAGGGAAGGGAAGAGAGACAGAGAGAGTAACGCGATACTAAAAGTATAATTAGCATGATGCAAATTGGGGTCAGAGGTTTAAGGCTGACCCTATTTTTCGTAGTCCGTGCACCCACAGAATTTCAAATATGTATGCCATGTATGTGGACGATCTTGTTTTGCTCAGCGAAGGATCGTTTTTAATTAATGTTTGATAGTATATACGTTTTCTTTTGAAAGCCACGGTAAAGCAATCTCCAAACACATGCTGTAAATATTACTGGGATCTACACAATTTGGATAGGTATTGAATTCTTCTTCCGTAATTGAGAAATACCGTGTCATAGTTTACTCTTTATGGAATGTTCCTGTGTAAGACTAGCTACAGCTGTGCATGCTATTGCCATAAGTGGTGCATCAATATTCTTAAATACTTAGGCCAACTGACAGGTGGTGTCATATGGTGTGCTGCATCTCCACCTGTATCACGCCACATAAAAATGTCATAGTAATGACATTAAGGACATGACTAATGGCATACTTTACATCAGCTGTTTAAGTACAGCTTATGAAGCTGTCATGTAGTATTTGTGAGAGGTATAATCAGCTCTTTTTTTAGGATCGTTCAAAGAAAGTGAAACCAAACTGGATTCGTTTCTAAACACAGTTGAGTTTTATCAGCCGAAAAACCCTCTGACAGCAGAACTGGCAACCCCAGAATGAGCATGTGCATTCAAGGTTTGGTCTGGTCTAGCCCACCCTGTATGTATGTGTGCTGTGTGCATGCTCACACCTCTCTCTGTGGTGAAGCCACTTCCTTCCGATTAATACATGAGTGTGGATGCCAGCAAGTGCCCCAAAACACCTTTTGCTCCAGTTCTCACTAACTTCACCCAGTTAAGCACGTACCCAATGACATCAGGGAGAAGGCACACGGAGTACATCCTCAAAGGACTGGAGCTTTTTGGGAACCGAGACACAGCCCGTATGCGTGTGTTCTCCCTCTGTCTCACTTTTCCCAAAGTGTTGCTTTTGTTTTGCCTTTCATTCCACCTGTCATTGCTGGAACTGGACTGTTCCCCTCCAGGATGGAGATAAGAGCTGGCCTGCAGTTTGTCATTTTCGTTTTTTTTCCCCCTTCATGCTCTTAGATTGAGATATGTCAGCGCTGCTTGTTATCCTGGGCCAATCGAAGACGGCGGGACCGTGTTGGCAGGCACAGCATTAGCCGAGGGGTACTCCGCTTCTCAAAAGCATTAGCGCTCAACCTCGCTGATACCGTTCGGCGACTGCCTATCCCCGGCAGTACATGTGTTTGTTTTGTTTTGCGGCGTGCCAAGATCATTTCAAGGCCAAAAAAGCAGACAGTAATTAAAATCGTTGCGTGATGAAGGCTGCAGTCTGGCACGTCTTTGATCTCTAATTTTAACAATCTCTCCAGATGACATGACAGCCACAGATATTATGGGGGGGGGGTCCTCCAGAGTGGGGGTCCTGGGGGGTTTATGACAGCCACAAATATGGGGACTGATGGGGGGTGAGTCCTCCAGTGTGGGGGGGGGGCACGGGGGGGCTATTTTCAGCCACAAATATGGGCTCTGATGGAGGGATGAGTCCTACAGAGGGAGGGTCCTCAGGGGTTTACGGGGTTTGGGAGGGGGAACTGGGGAGATTGTTGGTTCCCTCAATGTCTGAAATTAGATACGAAAAGCAGCATTTTGGAACAGTCACTTTCCACCCACTTCACCTTCCCTTCCTTTGACCTGAGCTCAGAAGATTGCTACAACAAAGTGCTGCCGGTCTGTAACTGCTTTTGGGATTGGAAAAGTTTAGTCTTTCCTCTATTCCCTTCTTTGTAAGATTTTGACATGTCTGAGTAACAGAAAGCAAACAAGTTCGTTTACGTGTATGAGTGTGTGTCTGTAACAGTCAGTTAGCAAACAAATGTAAATTCATATGATGACATGAATGTTCTGAATGTTCCCGGATCAAATAAAATGCAGCTTTTTTCAAAAATCATTCTCAGCAAGTGACATTCTGATGTACGTTTCAAAATATCATACTGTAAATAAGCAAATGGTGTAGGGCCAGTTAATTGTGTATGATAGCCCTGGGTTATAAGCACTGTAATTTGCAGTCATTAGTGCATGAAGATTTACCAAATGTATGCGGTGTCACCAGCAGCAGTATCAAATAACTTTTCTGTGACACTTCTCATAAGAGGTTTATGCCCCGTCACAAGCAGAGCGTGTGACAATGTGGCATGATTGTCCTGTCAAACACGGTCTTCTGAAACCAGAATCTCTCAAAAGATGAAAGGGTAAAAACAGAGAACAAAAATGTTCAGGGTCCTTCAACTCAGTTTGAGACACAGGTCATCTTTATTCCCTTTTATTTTTGCTTTGAAGTTTGAAGTCCAGGCAGTCTCCCTTCGCCGTGTCTCTGAAGGGAGGGCCAAACAAAGAGCTGCCCTGCCACGCCCAACGTGTTCGGACAGGTACGCAGAAACACTCACCTGTGTGGGTCACGAAGGGCACTGCTGGGGACACGGAGGCGGGGTGACCCCGGGACAGGGATTAGGAGTTTGTGTGACAGCTGTTGGGGAGCTGTCTCTGAGCTGCTCCATCCATCGCCTGTGGGTAGTGAGAACATTAGGCCTCGTGGTGAACTGCAATATTGTGAAGGTGAGAGATGATCAAGTGCGAAGATGTGGGTTGGGGGGCAGGAGAGGTTGTGGTGGTGGTGGTGGTGGGTGGGGGGGGGGGGGGGGGGGTTACTATGCTAGCCCGAGATGACGAAATCACTGAATAAACAGGCAGGTTGGCAATGTGACATTACTGAGTGACTGGTACTCTGAATGAACCCTTCTCCAGTTTCTCCCCCCTCATCCGAGACAATGCGTGACTCGTTCACATTCTCTCCTCAAGCACGAGGCAGAGCAAATGAAATATATATTTTATCCATTTCAGTTAATTGCAGATGATGGCACTGCTACTGCGTCACATGCCTTTGTTCAGATGGCCCCTGGATTTGGCATGTCTCTACACTAGGACACACTGTGGCGCTGGGTCACTCCTCTCCGGTCTGACAGGATTGCACATAGGCGATTTGCCCAGGTGCATTACCATTTTCTTATAGACACAGTGCATACACATCCAAGCCTTGTTCTGCTCAACAGTGTCCATGTGCCTATTTGCCTGTGTATTTTTATCTGAGAATGTTATACACAGACTGCAAGTATGCGCATTTTCATAAAAGCATGCAAGCACACAAACCCACTGCTCTAAATGTCTTGTTGCTCCCTCTCTCACCCTGCAAAGCCCCCATCCCAGCCCTGACACAAAGGCACTCTCACACGGAATGCATAACAGATATGTCAAACACAGATGAAAGCTTGTCAGAACTGTCCTACAAGCATGAGGGCTTTTTCTTTTTTTTCAGCTAAACGCTAATTAGACTCTGACGAAGGAAAGCTGTGTCACTGGAAATGACGGCGGTGACAGAGAAAGAAACACTGACAGGAAGGCCACCACTTAGCTCAGGTGTTCATGCGGTTAAAAATATTAAAAGCGAAATGTAATTGTGGGGAGGTGTGGGCGCTCCACAGGGCAGTGCAGTACTTACAGGGTGTTGGTTGACACATTATTACCTGCCACCACTCCTCCTCAGTAACCTAATACAGGCGGTTTGAATTCCTGTGATCGACCCACAATACGCTTTGCTTGCATGTGCAATGGGTGCCCTGTTCACGTCCACCTCTAGCTGTCAAGATACTTTTTCAAAGACATTGTTAAGGTAGTGATTATTGGCATGAATGGCAGATCTTAATTGCTGAGACCCTGGCTCATGAAAGCAGAGAAAACAGCTATAGAATTAGCTGACTAACCAGTTCCTATCTGCTGGTACTAGTAGTGCTTTCATGGGTGAAATTTTCCACAGCTATGCAGATTTGCAAAAATATACAGCAGGCTATTATTGTTAGCTCATGGTGTAACCAGCCTGGTGCAGGGGAAAACAAAACGTAATTTTACAAACCAACACTATTGTCATAAGTCATAAAACTAACATTAGCAGATAGACAGAAAACTGTGATTGAAATGCTTGCAATGTCCTTTCTCTGACAGCTGAAAGCTACCCTGACATGTTCACGGCTAGCATTTTTAGAACTTCATCTTCTCAGTCTATTCAACTCTATTCGCTGCTATGCAGGACTTGACTGGTCACCATCTTGGGGCATCTGTGTGATTGACAGCTACAATATTCCAGCCCTGTCAGCCAGGTCTGATGAAACTTCATTGTTCACACACACATGCGTATTGCTTCCAGATGCCTTTCCAAGTCTTGCCCAAGTTACTTTAGGTTTCACAAGTTACCTTAGTTGATATGAGGTATAAACCTTTGCTTTTAAATGTTGGCCACATGGTTCTGTGTATTCACCAGTGCATTGTGGGTTGACTAAAGAAATTTGATTGGCACACACATCTGTTCTTCTCCAGGCTAATGTTCTGCTCTACTCTGCTCTTGATTTAGTAGCGTATGCTTTCCCCCCTTTCCAGAGACAGACTCAGGAAAAAGCAGCTGTGTTGGAAGGCTTTCTGGGTGCTGCTAAACACAAAGTGATGAGAACAGCAATGAAAATATTTTGGTTACCGTTGGCGTTTCTTTGATCAATGGAGTGCCACAGTTTTAAACTTCCCATCATGTCTATGTGTAGAAATTGGGAGTTGAGGGAGAATTTCTCCTTAAATCATCCTTCACATCTTCATTAATTGCCACAGAACACAATTAAAAGCCTGACAAATTCTAAGACCTTCTGAAGGGAATTTGGCTTTGATTGAGTGAAATGAAAAAAAAAAAAATAGTGAGCAATGCACTGGACCGCCAAACTGGAAATTAAATATCCTCACTTCTGCAAAATATTGGTTTTTCCTCAAAGATGGAGTTGCAAGAAAAATCAGCTTTTAAAAAAAGGCTGACTTCCTTTAAAAGCTGGCTAATAGATGAAAAAAAATCCTCTTATGTCAGTAAACTTGTTAAGCAGCAGTGCTGGGGACAGCGTTTCTTCTCGGCCCAGTTTATTACTTTTATTTTGTCACTGGAGTTTAGGGACGAGTGGCAGATTTTTTCCCCTCTCCAGCAACCTCAGGTCTGGAGATAAGACTTGGCACTCTCAGCGCTAACCCTATGACATAGGCAGAAATGAAGGAGATGCCACCCTTAATGCATACATTTCAGACACTCTGAAATGCAACTGAACGTCAGCACTTTGGACTGAGAGGCGGTAATGGGCTATTGCATATTTAGCCTATACTGTTGGTCTGTGCATTTGTGTGCATGTGTGCACATGAGCGTGGTGTTTGTGTGTGTGTGTGTGTGTGTGTGTGTGTGTGTGTGTGAGAATGTGAGTGTGTGTGTGTGTGTGTGTCTATTTGTACCAATTGTGGTATTCAAAGCCACAAATTATGTACACACAAAGCTTACTCAGTTAAGAAGCATATTTTCTCTAAGTAATTATACAAATGAAAACAGTTGCAAACTATAAATTTAAATATTGCCAGTGGCTATTAAGAGCTCATTTTGCAGTGAGCTGGTATTAGAATTTTGTGGAGTATAAAGGGTTGACATAGTCACCTTTGACAAATGTTAATAAAGTTCACTCTTAAAGCAGCAACAGTACACCATTTTTCTAAAAAAATAATAAAACACACACACACACACACAGAACAATGGTGATGACGGCTCAACATTTTTCATTCAGATCACTAACAGCCTTGTTCATTTCTCATCTTTGTGAATACAAAGTTGATCATAAGGATCCTGGTAGAGTGATGTATGGATCTTGGCTTCTTGGCCACAATGTGTCTGAAGACTCTTCCAAGGCAAACTGTCCAACCTGCATATTCACGGAGTGATTGGTTTACGTTTCTGGGTCTGCGCTCATTGATTGATCTATGAACAGCGGAGATCAATGGAAATCCAGAGCGGTCAGTTGTACAGAGTACATTTGGGAAGTATTGCATCAAGGTTAACCTGCGATAAGCAGCAACCCCCACTTAATATGCACTCATGCTGATGCGTCAGTTTAGTAAATATGCTTAAATGCCTCCTTGCATAAGGTGGCAGTTTTGTGGATATTAAACCCCCAGCAAATGTTTAGTAAATCTGGCCCTGGGTTTGTGCAATATGTGTCCATGTGTATATTATACAGATCTTCTGAGGATTAGTGTGATGCACCAGTAATTCCTCTAGATCCTCCAAATCGGTTGATGTGATGACATGATACGGAACACTCCTACCCCACTGGGGAGGTGCCATCATGTACGTGCTGAGAGGAACACATCGTAGGCAATGAGTATGAATCTTGAGTATTTCTGCATGTGCTCTCTCTGTAAGAAGTTTCTTATGACTGAGACTGAGTGCAAGTGAGGTCATCAGCGTGCAACTCCAGACAGCTGAATGCCTAGTTCAGCGTCTATGACCCAATGACCTGGTGCAATCTCGTGATACTTACATTATATGCATTACATGCATACTTAGTAAAGGTTTGTGGTTGCTGCAAGGACTGGTTGAGGTGGCGGGAGGTGTGTGGGCCAGCTCTGAGAGCCTTTCCTCTTCATGTGTTCCCTCAACAATGTAAATAACCAACAAAAGCTTCCATCCATTTGTTGGTCTTCAGAAGAAACATTTTTGTTGCAGTGATCACTCTACTAACCGTTGTACAAACAGTTGCTCTTGGAAATCAGACCAGTCAAGCTGCATTTTTTCTTTTTTTTTTGTATGCTTTTCTCCAGCCGTTTTTTTTTTTTCCAACTAATTTTTGCAACTGGCAGGTGTGCCATACTAAGGCATCTCCCTGTCTGTGCCTGCAGTGGAGTGCTGACGTGAAAGGAGAGCAATCCTATGAATCTCTCACATGCAGCCAAAGGCTACTACTTGTCCCATAGTGCACAAATGTAAAAATGAAAACCAACCTGAAGGATAGGTGCACCTCCACCGCTGTCACTTGAGCAACTCTCAGCTACTGCATGAGCTGCTAGAAGGCACCCCAGTGGTAATATGAATTAACCCTGGGCACCAAAACCCACCCTACATTGGCAGGATGACGCCAACTGTGTGTTCCGTCCCTGTGGACTCCCAGACATTGTTAGTGAATGGCACCGCTCATGCCCAGCCCTGAGTTTTTGTCAAGGGAGCTTGTCAGAAAGGAAAATGAAGACAGTCTTGTGAATTGAAGTGAGGACAGAGCTTAGAGTGTGTTTGCTCTGAGTAACAGCAACGTGTGTGATCAGCCTCTATTGAAGCTCATCTTCTGTTCAGTGGCATTGGCGTGTGTGTTTGGAGGTCTCAGGACAGCGTCGCGGTGATCCTGCTTGTTCCAGCAGAATCAGGTTTCTCTTCAATCAGATAGTGCTCTCTCTTGCTGATGCACACTTGTGGTCCTTGAGGAGCGCCCTGCATGTCACAAGTAATTAATTTGCCTGTCCTTTCTCCATGCTTCTCTGGTTTTATCTTTCCTCCTCCTCCTCTCTCTCTCTCTCTCTCTCTCTCCCTCCCTCCCTCTCTCTCTCTTTCTCTCTCTCTCTCTCTCTCTTTATCCAAATCTGTGGTGGTCATGAGCAGGTGCTTTACCTGCCCTGTTCATTTTGCTCTGCACATGTCACATGTCCAAGAGAAGAGATTAGTCTTCAGTCCAAGTTCAGCTCCTTAACACAGTTAATGTCTGCTTTTGCACTTAACAATGATATTTATATTGACCATCTTACATTAAATACTATCACAGCCGTGATTTTCTAAGACTTTTCCCTCATGGCCATGTATGGAATGGATCATAATGTCATGTCCTGAGTGTCTTTATGGATTCGGGGCCTTTCTGACTAAGATCTCACAGGCTTACAGGCCTAGTAAGCACTCTGATGAGTTGCCTCCATGGGCAGAGACGCCTCACCCCTTTACTGGGGACACGACTCTGAGCTGCCATCTCTTGGATGAGATATCCTACTGAGGTCCTGCTTCCATATGGTCATTAAGCGTCCCACGGGCCTCTTTCAAAGAGTGCCGGCCGGCTTCCTAATTTTCCTAATTTAGGTGGTCTCCTCACTCAAACTGGCTACCCAATTATTCACGCAGTCTAATTAGCTAAATTAATCCTCCGCATAATGGCCACCATGCATCGCCCAAGAGAACTGCATATGCCAGTGGAGGCTGTGGTCAGGTTCCTCTTGATGAAAAGTTCTTTTTAAATGCAATTAATAAATCAAGACTAATTGCATTGAAGTAAAGCTTTTTATTGCTGCATCGGTACCTGCCTTGATATTGGAAAACAGAACATCTGTTGGTTTCCTTTGATCTCATCGATTCAGCTCATTGGGTGACACAAGTAACTGCAGAAATAAAGCTTATGCCTGACTGCTTAGATTGTTAACATACGCTGCCTCCTCAAGAGAGATCAGCATATTGTCTGGGTGCACCTGATGTTTTTTTTAGCACTGTGAGGGCACCTGTAGGGGACTTCACTGCTGAGTACACAATGACAAAACAGTCGTTGGAGTCAAAGGAAACATGATGTTTTCATTTGCCATTTCTGTCCTGTCCTGAAACTGTATTCAACGATGTGGGTGAGAAATATCGCATATCTGCAGTAGTGGGCTGTAATGGTAATGTGAACAGTGGCTTCTATAACCTGTGTCCTCTCCCAGGTCAGGCGGAATACTGTTTCCATTTCCTGCACTGCTGCCGATGCTGATTAAGGGCTAATTAGTTTGTTAGCGGTGTGTGTGTATATTACTCAGAGGGTTCACCTATCAAAGCTCGAGCGCCGCTCCATCCAGAGCCTGGGACCCGGAGAAATGACAGATAATAAAATGATGCGCTGTGCAATTCTTTACCCTTCCAGCGGTAACACCCATGAAAGGCTAATCTCAGCGGGGGCAAGGATGGGGCGACCGCAGAGCTACGGAGACCTGTCCTGTGGGTACGGGGTGGGGTGGGGGGGCCACAGGAGAGTGGCGGGAAGGTGGGGGGACTTACCTCAGTAATACCACTCTCGCCCCCCCCCCCCCCCCCCCCACCCCACCAAAACCCCCTCACCCCCTCCCCAACCTGCAACCCCCCCTCCAACTCTTATCTCTGGCCCTGCGCAGGCAGATGGGGCTGGACACGAGCAGATAATGATTGTTTATCCTGCGGTGCGAAGCTGCTGATCTGTTCGCTTCAAACAGCGCACCGCTCATTTTTCTGTCTTTATTCTCCCTCCAGATACTGATATTGGCACGTCCCAGTGCTATGAGGAAGGAGAATCAGATGTACACACACATGCACACACAGACATACATATACATTCATATTTATATGTATTCATAACTACTGCAATGATATCCTCTTTATAACAGTATCCATCCAGTAATGGATATCCAGTCTGTTAAATGCAATATTAATTACATTACATACATACACATAGTATTGCAATAAAACGCTTCTTCTTTACAATGCGATATGCCCACAGGTTATGCAAAGTCACTATAACAAGTGAGTCAAGCAGTACTGTGGCCCCAAAATCCTACAGTACACTGTAACCAGCCACCCCTCTCCCCCACTGCCAGTCACACACACACACACACACACACTCCAACACTCCATACACACACAAATCTGTGACATTTATAAAGAGGCATAAGCACAAACATGCTAGTTGCAAATGTAAGTGGTAAAACACACTGAATGAAGACACTGAACAATGTGCAACATATTTCCTAGCTTCCAATGGGGCTGCCCAACATGTATTTTCATGGGGCTAAATCTGTGTTTTCCATCCCTCTGAAGGACATGAAACCATTTGCCTTCCACGTCTCTTGAGTCTGGGCCTGCGTCCACAGTCTCCCAATCAGCCTCTTCTTTTTCCGTCTCTTCTGAGAATCCGCAGCTTTGTGAATGGTGATTAAAGCGGGGACATCACACAGGAGACTTAAAAAGACAGGACGATCGAGGGCTGGGGGGGGGGGGTGGGGGGGACACGACGGCGGGTACACAGGGCCGCTGCGACGCTGGTGAGCCGGAGCCACTGCCGCCGCCGTGCCGTGACATCACGCTCTTGTCACACTCCCACAAAGGACAGGGACTCATCGGGGAGCCTGCCGGGACCCTTTGTTCCACACGGAAATGCACTTCTGCTTCTCCGAGCGCTGCTGCAAGAGGAAGATTAAAGGTACACACTCTCTGCACAGTATAAGGCAGAGCAATCAACGCTGCCCCCCCCCCCCCCCCCTTCTAAATTATGTTTTGAATATATGTTCTGGATTTCATCAGATGGTCGCAGAGAGTGGGTGTATTTTGTCTGCAGGAAAACTGTTCTGAGAAGTTGTGCAACTGTAGGTTTTTTTGTCCTGCTTTGGGAGAAGCAGGAACTGTTTAGCTGTTTTTTTTTTAAAGATAAAAAGAAGACAGTAAATTAGAGTCCACCAGTTTTTCCTGTCATTGTTTTGTTTTGCGAGAGATTAGGGAATTAAGCCTTATTGTACAACAGGGATTTTTTTTTTCATTTGTGTAAAGATCAGGCTCCAGTGAGACTGTTGTCTTCTTTGCCTTTCTATACCTCCACAATTAATAACCCAACGATATCAATGCCTAGCCTAAAACAACATTGTATCCAGCTGGTAAATTGTGTGATTATGCTCTCCTGCTCCGGGTCTTATAATATTCTAATAAGCAAGAATGACAGCACATTAGTGCGATTTATGTACTTATTGATTTATTATTCATTTATTTTAGCCTTGCTGATTACTCTGATCCTCCTAGAAAGAGTATTATTTTTTAGCCTTTGAGTGGAGATTGTGCTGTGGGTAATTTGGTAGATAAATACCAGAGGAAGCTAGTGAGAAAGAGGGGGAGAGAGAGAAAGAGAGAGAGAGAGAATGAGAATGATATTGGCCGAACCAAAGCTAAAAACTACATATGGCCCACTATCTGAGCTCATTTATCTAAAAAAATATAGCTCGCAAATCTCTTAATTGTTGCAAATGACGCTGCATAATCTTATATAGACAGCTAAGCAGCCCTTCTCTTTCCACACACACATACGTAGATCATCTCAAACCCATTGGAGAAGAAGGGGAAAGGTCAGTTAAGGAAACCTTTCCAAGATGTTTTCCTGAATGCAGAAAAATGACTGTTTCAGAGTAAATGGTAACGGTGAGCGCTATGTTGATCATGAAGTTTTAATGTGCAGTAAAATTCTGATGAGTCACCATGGGCAGTTTTCAGAAACACAAAAGTGCTAAGTGTGGGGTTGAGCTTTGTAAGATGTGTTGTTTATGTGGATCTGAGAGGTGCCGGTACCGGCTTCTCTGGCTCCTACTGGGCACTTTTCTCCTCTTCTATTTTTTTAACCGTCCTTAATCAAGGGGGGGGGGGGGGTGTTTCCATTCTCTCCAAAGCTCTTTTAGAGTAAGTCTGGTGTCCCTTTCATTCCAATCTTCAGAGGGGACGAAGCTCTCTCTCTGAAATCCTTTTAATTCGGAGGATTATGAAAGTATCGCTTGATAACTGAGTAAAGGAACCAGAGAGGGAAGGGGGGGGGGGATGGAGAGGGAGACAGAGAAAGAGAAAGCTGACTTAGTTCTATGTCATTCACAGTGTCCAAATCAATTTTTGCCTGTTTTCATCTTCATAGTGTGATGAAAGAGCAATTATGCTCTGGGTATGTGTGTGCACGTGTGCATGCGGGACGAGTGAGCTGTGTTGAAACCAGCAGCGTAGTGACACGTTTCATCCACCAGAGGGAGAGCCAGGCTCATGCTAATCATTGCTAACGGGGGGGCCCCCAGTTCCTGAGCAGGTGTGTCCTGCAGAAGGAGTCTGGGCCCTCTGTGTATGATAATGCTCCTTTATCTGATTAATGCCATTAATCCTGGAAGTGTCCTGAACTGCCAGAGGTCCCTCCAGCAAAGGCAGCTTCCTGTTCTGGAGCAGGTATTGGAGCCAGGCCTCTGTAGCACCTTTGTGCTGGGTGTGGTTGTAATATAGTGTCTGGGAAGAGTTGCTGACAGACTGGATTCAGTTTCTGGGCATTCTTGACCCAGACTGATATGGACTGGAAAAGAGGGCCCACCTGCTGAGGCTGCATCAGGGGCTCTCCGTGAGTGGCATTCTGGGGGAAATGTGCAAACACACAAACACGCATACACAAACACCGTGCTTCAAGAAAAGAGAACACGAGATGTTCAATTCAACACTGTTGGCACAAGTGGAAGACCATATCTGTCAGGACCCTCAGCTGCAAAATTCAGTGTTTTTTTTCAGGCTTTAGCCATGGAGGATGTGACAGATGTGAAAAATAAAGAGGCAGTGATCACCCTGAACTCCGCAGTCGGAGGTGGGAAGACTGCAGCAGGATGACGAGCATTCTCTGCGTCTCGCTGCTGTGGGATCAAACCTGCACCTCGTTGCTCCATTAGGGCCTAATACAAGCATGGCCATCTTCCAGAAATAACTCCCAGTCACTCAACCTCGGCTGGAGCAGCCCAGGAGGGGAATACAAACACCCTTATCAGGAGACAAACACGCCAACCCATGATCCCCCTCTTCCCGCTCCTTCATTTACATTCATTTTCTCTTTCTAAAAAGGGAAATTTCTTAATGGTTTTAAAAACCGATTGGATTTGATTACTGCATCTTAAGAAAACAGACATCCTTTTCCATATTAATGCTCACGTGTACACACAGACAGAACTCAGCAGAGAATTTGATTAACCATTCACACTAAAGGGAAAGTGTGACCCTATGGGAAATTCCTCCAAGTTTCTTCTAAGCAGAGTGAACGGTTTTAAGCAAGGTATGAGAAATGCTGAGTAATGTTTTGTTACTTTTGCTTGAATGAGTTCTGATAACACACTTACCACTAAATACATAAAGGAATATTCTTCTTTTCTTCTTCCTGTCGATCTTTTACTCTATTGTTGCTGGTGTTGCCCTATAAATGTATGGCTCAAAATATTAAAGAGAAAGCATAAACATAAATAATTAAATCAATCAATGAACAGGAAACAAATAATTTAATTATCTCAGTGGTCACAAGGCTCTACTCACTAGTTAGAATGATTTCACAGTGGAGCTGGGAATCATTGATGATTAATCGATCTGATAAAGGACACATCCGATTTCCTTGCTATGTATGAATTCTTCATGACATTACTGTGTAAGAGGAGGGAACTTCCGAGTGTCTTCACCGGCTGCCATGGTAGTAGACCATATGCTGCTGGTCATTTAGGATTATTAACATATGTACAACACATGGGCTTTTTCAAGGTGGCAGGTAGCACAACAGTTTGTCTCTCAACAGGTTTGATAAAGATGTGTTCATTCCGAGGGTTTGATATGAATAGGAATGGTATGTGACAAGTCCCAGCCCTTTCTGTGAATATCAGTAGCTTCGCCACCTGTGTGTCCATTTACCCCGTTAGAGCAGAAGCAGTGATCTTCTACAGGGCTACAAAGTAGTGCAGCTGTGTCTGGTTTGTTAATGACGCCGTGTGGGTGTGAACGTGCTTTCAGAAATACCACGGCACCTGCTGAGCCGTACTCGCTCGTTAGTGTTCTCCAACAATGGAAATATCTAAAGGAAACAAAAAGCATTATGCACCAGTCAAACGTCATTTAACATGACGCAATACAAATGTAAAGTAGAACATAGAAAGCCACTGATATTGTTTTATTATCATATTAAGGTTTTCCTTTAAATGTTTAAGTGCCAAAAAGCCTACTCAGCTGGGTCATTCTGCTGTGTCACAATTTTACTGCTGGATTTAAGAGTGACTACAGGTCCCGAAAGTTGGATATAGGTCTGGTATTTGGGTGTGGACTGCCACTGAAAATTAGTGAATAGTGTGAAGTGCAATCAATGTGTACATGTTGAAAAACATTTATAGGTAGCAGTAAGTGTCAACAAATAGTAAGCTACCTTGTGTATGAACAGATTTTAAATTGTATTATATGTACAACACAGTAACTACTCATCACCTTAAGCATAAGTTTGGATTGTTCATGTAATTCTAATGCTCCATATAACTAACTAGTAGCAAACAAGATTTCTGTACTATATATTAAGTTGAAATCATCGGCTATCACTGCCGTTTTCACAAGCTAATTGCTATTAGATTAATTCAGATGTTACCGAGATCACAGATGTTACTGGCTTTTTATGTACTAATTTTCTTCTATGTCCCACCTCCTCAGAAAATCATGAAGAAGGGTCAAGCAGTATCAATCACGTAGCATGCTTTCAATTGGTTATCGGGTGTCGGCTGCAATTCCCTAAATTTTTTCGTTGTTACACTAGCAGGTTTTTTGTAGTAGGAGGAAATAATCCAGACATTGTGATGACCCTTTGTACAGTTGTGTTGATTGGTTTAAAGTGATATCATCCATCTGTCATAGCCATAGCCGAAACAACATCAGCGGGTTCTTACATCCAGTTTTTTATGAATCAGTTTCAGATTCATACGCCTGTCCCTGTCACTCTCAGAAGCTGCAAGATCACAGCTGCCAGACTCTTCCAGTCCTGCTATTAACTAATGAACCCTCTGGCTCCCTCTCCCCCAGACCAACTCTATCACGTGCTTACCCCAGGACTCCCCAGAACTGCTGCAACAGGTACGCTTCCGCATAACATTGCCTTTCAGAAATCCTGATTGTTAACAAACAAGTGCATTCCCTCGTTTTTTCCCCCTCCCTCTCTCCCGCTCGTCTCTGTCAACGGCCTCAATATTTGGGCAGATCACTGTGCAGGAACTGCAGGTAAGGGCTCCCCTTGCCCCTCGGCCAGCACAGACCCAGCTTTGTGTGCGCGCCCCTCCTTAATCTCTCCCACCCTCCCCGTCTGAAACCGGAGGAACAGCTGACCCCCCTCCCCAGTTCCTCCTCCAGGACCTGCTGAAGGCCAGCTGTGTGACTCCTCCGCGTACGCAGGGACATGGTTTTCCAGGTAACATCCCAGTGACCTGCTACTCAGACCGATGAGAGATAGACACGGAGACAAAGGTAAAAAGAGGGACAATGAGTGATGAAGTATGACCATTCGTGTGCCTCCAGCGTGGGGTGAAAAACATCATCTTCAGAAACAAAGTACATGGATGTTTTTAGTAGCGTTTGAGGAACAAAAAGAGAAATGTTTTGGGCTTCCTCATTGTAAGAGATTGTGGATCTGATGTATTTGTTTCTTCAGTTTTTTTTTTTAATTTTTATATTTAAGCACTATGTACTGATCATTTGCTACATGTGAGCTACATGTTTGCTACGTGTGAGAAATCAAGTTAATAACTAGATACTACAGCATATGCATTGCATCTCTATGTGTCTGCATGTGTGCTGCTCAAAATGAGCTCTGGGGTGTAGGTGACCCCCAGCTTGAGTAGGCTGCAGGTGACGCCGGCGTCCACCGATGCAGGGGGTAGGTGGAGATGGGGGATGGGCGTCTGGTTGGCTCAGCTTATTAATTACAGCAGAGCTCACACCCTCTCTCTCTTTCCCAGCATGCACAGGTGCTGAGAGTGCTGCCGCCCAGAGATTCATACAGCTACAGGTAATTGACAATAAAGCCTTGGTTTCTGTCCCCGGGGACAACCAATGGATGAGATGGAACAGGTTTTTACCCCCCTCTGTGTCTCTATGGGGCCAAGGTAATGGGGGGGGAGTGGTATGGGGACTGACACAGCTCCACTAATTGTTTTATCGTACAAAAGGTGTCTGTAGCTGCCTTGACTGCAATGCTCAAAAGAACAAACAATATTGTGTGTTCATTTGTACATTACTGGCTATACAGTCATACAGTACAACCAATGAAATAATCCATGTTTTACAGCCATATATACCTTAATTAACCCAATAAACTTGACCAGGGAAATATCACAATTAATTTTTCACTGGATATCGATAACATGCCATGCGCTGCGACTGCTAACTTATATACATTATGTCATGCCCAGAATTTTTTTTTTTTAAACTGCAAGCATCCATTCACTGACACAGTAGGACAAATTACCAATAAACCAGAGGCCTGGATACAGGTAAATCATCTTCACAACTGTTCCTTACCAGAACATAAATATGAATCCAAGGACTGTTTTCACTCACTCATATCCCCATAGCAAGCAAACATGCCCATCTGCACTTAGAATGCAGGCACGAAGGCAAATGTGAGAAGCAGATAATTTGACCGGAGAAGATGCAGCCCCTTTATGACCACAGTTCTGCAGTTTACCTGCCCTTTGACTTTTTCCAGTCATGTTCTCAATGTGTTAAGATTTGTAAGATATAACGTTTTGTGTGCAAAAATGACATTGAATCCTCTGAGGACGAAAACGAGTTTGCACGAAACCCAGACCATTTTGTGCTTCTTTTCAACCTTGGACATAAAGCATTTTCTCAGTTTATGACCAGTTTTGGGAACAACCTGGGAACACATATGGTACACCTCAGTGAATGGCCTGAGAAAGGACCCACTGATTAAGGAGGCTGGATATTAATATATGACAGGTGCGCATGCTGATTCTACATTTAATTATTTAGCCACTGAAACATGTTTTCATGAAAGATAGAAATGTAAATCAAAACAACCAAATATTCTGTGTCATTTTTAATTGCTGTTTAGATCTTTAAATCTAGGGTACAGCATTCTCTCAAGCAAAAACAGGAAATTCAAATTGCATATGATAATTTTTTCATGTTTAATTGGTTTCATAAACAGATTAATTTTTATGGGGGCTTAATTGCTTTATCACTGCATGTGGTGCTCATGAACAGTTTGGTTGGATGAAGTACAATTTCATGTTTCCAGTTTGAAAGCCGGCAGCCCTCAGGCAGTTGTCTCTCACAGTCAAGTAAGCCTTGTGAATCCCACACGACTCCAGACTCGGCCTAGGACTACACTTCCATAGTGCACCAGCGGCTTCCCTCACTGCTGGTTGTGGTTAAAAAAAAGGAGGAGAGGACAGTGGGAAACGGAGTGTGGCCAAGGAGGTCCCTCTGAAAGAATGATAGGTGGAGGGGATTGCTTACTTATTTGAATCAGATGTGATGGCAGGGCAAGTGCATAGTTAGCCTGCCTCATTGACATCATGTGTTAAAACACAGCTGTCAGGAAAGGGCCTTTGCTGATTCATTCATCAGGGCTCTACACAGGAGACATGGCTTTAGTTCTTCGGTACTTGTCAGTTGTTTTTTGTTGTACGTGTGCCAGCAGTATATAAACATCTCAGAAGGTTTGGTATTGCACTGAGAGGCCATTTTGCAAAAAGGGACTTTGCTCAAGGGACATAGAAGTGGTAGCTGACCTCACAAATCAACCATGTGAGATTTAAGACCAATAGCAGCAGGTCCCTGTGCACTAGAGACTCAGCACTAGAGACCCCAAAACAATAAAAAATAAGTGGGGTTAAGTATGACTCAGGCTTCCGTGTCCTGAAGTGAGCACTTCAGACCATAGTCTTGGCGTCTGTGGAGCTGATCCAAATCGTGCCCACACATTCATCTCAGATGATCGGCGACTTTGTAAATCAAGGGGAAATTCCTCAGATGTTTCTGAGGCTCTCCGCCGGCAGAGCGAGGGAGGTGTTTGAGCTTTGCGAGCGGAGTGTCAGCGTTGGCTGTGGCCCCTCCGCGGGATTTCGCACCGGTACATCCAGAGAGCAGAGCGGGGGAGAAAACAGGCTTTTAATGGATTGGAGGCAAGCGTCATAATTGCAGGGATCTCTTTCACTTTTAGATGTGCACTGAGAGGGAGAAGGCCGGGTGAGGGGTGGGGTCAAGGCTGCTCCATTCGTGGAAACGGAGGAGCCGTCCTTATATTTCTCAAAAATTTGGTCCGCGCATAAATTCAGCCAGGGTTTTATTTCTTTTTTTTTTAAAGCATTAACCCCGTTTTAATGGCCTGGGCCAAGTGGTGAGATCACAATTTGGATGAGCCTGATTATTCCCTAAATACAATACATAAATGCATCGGGCCCTTAACACCCATTGCACTCTGGCATTATCGCATTACTGTCTGCCTTTGTTGCCGGGCAGACGGGAATATGAAAGCAATCTACCCTGCAGTGAGGCTGGCTCCAGAAGCCAGGCCCTGATAAGGGGACCCCCTGGCCTCGGCTAGTGTTTGGTCCAGCGGGCTAAGCTTTGAATCTAATCCCCTAGAAAGTGGTTTGATTATTGCTGACCAGCAAACGCAAGCAAGATGGCAAGTTTCGGGTGGAAAAAAAAAAGATCTGTGTATTTTTATCTCCATTTTTATTGGTTTATTTATTTATTTTGTGATCCAACTGCTATTAATTACTTGGCTCGGAATGTGTTGCGGCCGGAATTTTGATGTCCACCTTTCCTTTTTTTTTCCCCACAGTACATGATGGTCTACTACCCATGAATGTTATTTTTTTTTTTAAACTACTTCTTCCGAAGCTCTAAACACAGCCATCTTGTTCCTGTAATACGCCTGGTAGTGGCTAGATAGAGACATTAAAAAAAGACAGAGGACGGGCACCGCTGTACTGTAACGTCAGTGTTGCGGAGGGTTCACTCTCTGTGTGGAATTCATTCAGATTCCCTTATTTGTCTGTTTACGCGTCTCATGCTGTTGCTGCGCCTGCCGATTGCACAGTGTGCTGCCCACCCACCTGGGACCTCGTTATGAGCCCATCCCCGTCCTTTCCAAGTAGATCAAAGCACAAACTACAGGAAAATGCACATGCATATTAGCTGCTGAAAACTGTACAACTCTCACAAAAAAATAGAACAAATATGTTCAAACACATTGCTTCAAGCAGCGGAGCTAAAAGCCACCCGATTGAACTGGACTGCCCGCTCTCTCCCTCACCAGATTGCCCACGCAGTCCTGCTTGTCATAAACAGACCCAGAACGGAGCGCCGTGTGGAGGCTCCACCAGTTGCAGGGGCGTGGCCATTTGGTGGTGCCCGGCTGCTAATGAGGAGGCTTGGCCTTGGTTTACTATCCCCAAGTGAGGGGGACTGGCCTGGGCCAGCGCTGTTTGGCTACGCTGGCCTCAAGGTAAACACACACGCTCCTCTGGTGCCAGGATCTCCATGCTAATGCCTGATCCGTTTGTGATGATCGGATAAAAACCGCAGAACATGTCGAAAATGAGGAGAAATGCGCGGATCAATTAATAAATGGGGCATAACCTCTTAAATAATGGAGTGGATTTTAATGATTGCTGCAGCGCTGCATTGTGAATTGAGACAAGATGGTGGGGGCAGGAGTCTCTCTCTCTCCCACGTCACGTGTTACCTCTCACAATCAATCATTCATTACAATAAAAAATTGCTTATTTCAATTACTAAAAGTATCTGGGAAAAGCTACAGCAATTGAAAGTATTAAGGACAGAAACATGCTATAGACTTTTTTTTTTTCAGTTGGCAGCGATGATATCTAGGGTCCCTCAGTTAACAGATAACTGTTGTGCAGAGAGTGGCTTTTCTGACCAGGGGCTGTGTTTATATATTTCTCAGTTAGTCATGACTTTGGAGATGGCACAAGGAAGATGGTGTTTTTTTTTTAAGGGTGGAGAATTAATTTGCAGTTTTGGGCACCAGCACCTGCTTGCCCTGGCTTCACACGGCCCGCAGATAATCCCACCCGTCACTTCTCCTCACAGACAAGTCATGTGATGTCAAATGCAGACGATCGCAAATTACCGAGTAGGCTTAGACGAGATAGCGCTGCTCCTCTCTAAATATATGCAAAATATTTGCGAGTGAAGTGGGGAAGGAGAAAAATGTGCTCCCAATTATACATGCAAGTCATGAAAACAAATGCAAAATAAATAAATAAATGCATAAATAAATAAATAAGTCTGGCTGTATATTTAGTGTGCTTGGAGTACGCTGAGGATTTATCTTAGTCCTTCACCTATCTTTCTTTTTACGCTTAAAGAATATTAAAGTCTCTTTCCTTGCACCCTTTCTAATTAAAGTGTTTGTTGTCATTTTCAGATCCAGGGTGTGAAATTAAGCTAGCAGTTTATGTAAGACCCATGGAGTAAATCAAACACTTTCCTCATCAGAAAGACAGGGACTTCAATCACTTCAAGCTCATATATATGTTCCTTTTGTTAAGTTTGCTATCTGCATGCTAAGCCAATTTTCTACTTAGTCTCCAGCATTTAAAAGTGTTATTTAGTTCCCTATGTGGTCTTAATTCTTACCCCTCACTGATAAGCACTGCCATAGCACTCAGGGAAAATATATGCTCAATTATGCAGGAATTTAACATTTCAAATTACTCCTGGTCCCAGAATTTAATAATCTGCATAAAAAATGCACAGACTAAAAAAGTGATTTCAGGTCCAGGGTTTTTTTTTTCAGATTTTATTTTTCATTTTCTTCTTGCTTATTTTTTCCTGCTGCAGACATGTTTCCTCCAGTTGTTTTAATTAGTGTTAATTAAACAGACTTTTTCAACATTATTGATTTATTCACCAAAGGTGAATGTATATGTACAGATTCAGTTTGGTGGATCAGCTGATGGATTTAGCTCAAAATGAAAGTACTGATAAGAGTGTAGACAAAAAAATCCAGTGGTTTTATAATTGCTTTCATTCCTGTGATGCCTATCATATGCCCATATATCAGTTCTGTAACTCAGTGCTGTATTATTGGCCTTTCAATTTCTACACATGACAGCCAAAATGTTTCCTGTGCACAGCACAGCATTTTGCTGGTAGCCCACAAGAGTAGGTTTTCACACACTCTCAGAATGGTTTATCACAGTAAAGCAATATGAGCAGAAGGATCTGTTGAGGTCATAGGTGTTGTCTTAATAGGTTATTGTTATTAATGCTGAATTAAATACATGTTATTCAGCATTCACTTGCATGTCTGATGTCTTGGCATACACTATGACTCTTTCCAATGTTTTTTTTTTAATTTTTTTATTTATGTGTACCACTTGAGTGTTATGAGTACTTAATCGATATTTGCCATCAACAGTTTGCCCTTAGCCTCTTAATCGTCATGTAAGTAAGTAGGAATACTTTAATATTTTTACACATTACAAGCATTTCTGTTTGACTTTGTGTTAGGGTGAACAAGCAACTGTTAGCACAGCATACATTTGAATGAAAGGGAATGCTACAACGTCTACTGAGACCCAAGGTACACACAGCAGTCATGGTTTGGACCTAAGTATGAGGACTCGTGTCCTCCTCCCAGCAAAAAAGTCTGAGCTTTATTCTGAACACTAATGTATGTGTATGATGTTGTTTTGCAGAAAATCCCAAACAAAAAGGAGCGGACAATAATTTTGTTTATCTAACCTGAAGGTAGTTATCAATGCATGCAACTGCTCTTTGGCCCTCCACAAGCTCCTAAGCTGAGTGGGTGGATGTTAAGTAGTAAACAAAAAATGTTGTGGCCTTCATTTAGCTAGACACCGGTCTCCAGACCATCATTCTCCCTTTCCTTGTTTATCCTTCTTCTTTTCCGGTCCCCATTTCTCTTCTTCCATCTCTCTCTTTGTCTCTATGCATCTCATCCCTTTCCGCTTCCTCCCTGGCTTTCCCCTTGCATCTCTCCATTTCTCCTTTCTCATTCACTCCATCTTTCTCTGTACCTTTCTCTCCCTCTGTTTCCCTCCATTTCTGTCCCTTTCTCTCTTTGCTCTGTGAGCTGGAAAATTGGCTCAAAGAGGAGCACTGCTGTGAACAAGGGCTGGTCACTCAGCTGGGTGACCTGGGGTTTATCTTTCATGGCACAAAAAAAAGTAAAGTAGAGAAAAGAGAAAAGACAAAAAGGAAAGAATAGTTTTGAGCAGTCACCCAACCCAATAACTGGGAGAATCCCATTTTCCCATCCTTACCATCTGACTTCTGCTCTCTCACTGAGCACTTGTGCAGAGAAATCAGTGCTTTTGTCTTCAGCCTGTGTATTGAATTGTCTTGCATTTAGCACACGTTTTGAGCCTTCACGTTGTCACGTTGTGCAATTTGTAAATTTGGACCTGTGAGGTGTTTGTTATGTCTTACATAACACTTAAATCAGTTCATAACCCTGTCTCAAAGGCTTTGCAAACAAGCATTTTGAGGTGTACTGGCATATAAATGCTATAAAATCATTCTCATGCTTGAGCAAGATAGATGACAAGGAATCATGACATCTGAATTGCATATCTGCAATTATTTAGTTGAATGAAATTGCCATGAGGGTGTTTTAACTGTCTCAAATGAACCCAACAGCCTGATTCCTGCCACATCATCAACGCATGTCACACTCTAAGGATGCATCATCAGTGTTAGGCTGCAGGTGCCATCACTAAAACAGACCCAATTCCCTTCTCCAGCTGCATTGCTCCCTGTCACAGCGTCTGACACGGGGACAAGCACAGAGTCCCACAGAATGGAATGTGGCAGGAGGACACTGCCCAGCTGAAGCCAGAGCCCAGGGTTGGAGGCCTCTCTCTCAGACAGGTGTGTCTCAGCATTGGTCTGCCACCGTGTGGGGAGCTGGGCTTAGCTGGCAGAGGTCTGGATCTCCTCACAGCGCTGTCAGCACCTCCCCCCCACACACACCCCCCACCCCCCGGGGAGCGGCAGGATCTGGCCCAGGGGATAACGGAAAAAATCATCTGCTTCCTCATCCAGACCGGCAGCCAGCTTAACTGGGTTTTTGGCTCTCTGTGACAAACACCCGCTCGGCTCCAGCCGACCCGCCGCTCTGCCTACACGGCGAAATGATTGATCGTAGTAAAATTCTGCTCCCTTTCAGAGACGGCCCTTTCAGTGGCACAGATGATCATTTAACAAAACAAAATGTATTTCTGGAGCGTTTTATTCAGGATTTTGTTAATCGCGCAAAAAAGATATCACCGTGAAGGTTGAGGTTTTTCATGGGTGTTTTATTTTGGGTGAGCCTAACAGCCTCACTCTGTTTGCTGGAAATTAGCAGTTTTTTTTTTTTTTTTTAATTGTGAAATATCACAATTTTTTAAACAGTCATATGTTTCATGGTGCCTATTTACAAGTGACAGGCAGATAACAAGTCATCTAATTTGCTTTTAACGAAACAGACATGTTCTACAGAATAATAAACATGCCTGATTAATATGTGTAACAAATGCCCTGCTGTCTCTGAGTGGGATGAAATATTCTCCATGTTGGAAGCATTAGATATTGTGTGTCAGTCTGGGTGGCGTGAAAACCTCTTCTGAGAGCGTGTTAATTTGGTCAGGGGACTTTTAGAGACCCCTCCCTCCTGGCATGGCCTGTTGGAGGGCAAGCTGCCTCTAAGCTTTGGGGGCTTCTCTCGATGCCGGTCACGGACTCCTTATTGTGTAGGTGCCCGTCCCGCCTTTGGTTATGTTGTGCCTTTTCTGCCATGCTGCTCCAGGGCTCTGATGGTAGAGTGGGTGGTCAGCTGCCCATCTGTAAGCTGCTGCTGCAGAAGGCCCTGCCCTCAGGCCTTCTATACAGCTTCAATATACCAACACTTGTGCGCAGCGGGTTGCCCCAAATTCAGCTAATACACTGGTAGCCTATGACAAGCTGTTCCTCACATTTTAAGAGTACCATCTGAGCTTTGTGATTCATGATGAATGAAGATATGAGGGAGGCTGTCAGTCATAATTCTGATCCATAATCAACTGAATTTACAAGCGCTGTAATAGCGTCAGAGTGTACTTCTACTGAGAGGAGTTATTTTGATGTTATGAAAGGTTGGTTGCTGGTTGTTAAGGTATTGTTAATGTTTGGATTCATTATTTCATCTGCCGATTGTTTAATCCAGTATTCGTTCTGTTTCAATTATCACATACAGTTTACTGACTGTACCTTTCATTTATAATACAATTTGGTGTTGTTTTAAGTTTTTAAAACCAGAACTTTATGCTCTCTGACTGGTGAACATCAATTAATGGTAAAAGTCATAACAAAAATTCTGTGCCTTATCTGTCGGTGTCATTTGGTAGATCAGTTCCAGTGTGGTCAGAAGGAACAGTTGCTCTTGAAGAGGTCACTCAATATTGCTCTCCAGGGCATGAGCCCCCAAGTGCATTCTGGGACATATTTTCCCAATAAATCATTTACAGTATCTGTGTGTCCTCCGGGGCTCTGATAAAGTTTGCCAATCAAACCTGCCCAGCTGTCTGTGTTTAATTGTGACTTTGGAGGAAGATGTGACATTGTGCTGCTCAATTGAAGTTCGAAAGAGATAGAGGGAGAGAGGGGAGGGACAATGTAGCCGCTCCCCACTGATCGCGTGCCAGGGTTTTGATGAAGAAAGTAGACGTGCATCTTTTCGGCTGATAATTCGTAGACGCCTCCTCTCTGTTTGTTTGTCGGCTTGCTAGTCTTGCGTGCTTCCTTTATCTATTGACTTATTTCATTAGGCCTCGTACACGACAGAGCCAGTTGGAAGCAGCGAGGAAGAAAGCCTTGGCTGGCCTCCAGCTTTCTGGAGCTTTCTCCCGTTTTTCTCCCTCCTTTTTCCTTTTTTTTCTCCTCGCCTCAAAGAGTTATCTCATCTGGGCACCCGTTTCGCAGAGCGCCGGTGTGGAGGGCGCAGAGGAGCCGCAGCTCCCGTTACCCCCACTAGAACAGGGGAAGTGGAAGCTGCCGCGTCGCCCACGCTGAAGTCTCTTCCCCCAGTGCATAAAAAAAAGCCTGACAGCAATCACTGTGCTACGTCTGCATCTGAAAGTCGCAAATTCATAACTGTGCTTAACCTTCGATTGCTCCTTGCAAACTTCTCAGAGACACTGAAAGAATACATCTGCCGTATTGCGAGTCTTAGGTTCATTCCTTTACTTTTACTGTTTTTGAGTCTTTGCACAACTAATTTTACATAGTTCACGATTCACCCGTGTCTGTGTTAAATATGAATGTGATTTCACAAGGAGCTTGTCTTAAGGTAGTTTAATACGTGAACGTCGATTCAACAGAATTATGATCACTATCCCGTCTTCAAATTCTGTGACATGTGTGAACATCCAACCATTTTCTAATGTGAATGGGAAGGCAACTTTGATTGAAAGGTGTTTTTTTCAGTAGTATTCTGGCTCCATACAGTTGGGAGAAAGTTCACAACCTTAATTGCATGGAAATTGGCCCACCAATTTCTTTGCAGACACGGGGGCACACACTGTGCAGATCCAAGTCTTTCTGAACATTTGGGTCAAAGAATACATGCAAAACCATGCATCAGACAGACTGCATTTGAATTGAATGGTGGTTTGATGAACATTTCTTGAACAGAAGGTGCTGAGACTTCACACCTTGTTCACTCTGGAGTAGACGAACAACCATGGATTTTCACATGTGAACATGACTTTTGAAGGGAGTGTGGCGAGACGAGGTAGGAGAGTTATACCTCTGTTTTTGTCATGCAAACCACGATGATTTTTGTGTCTTCAGTTTTATCCTCCTCCCGCTTGAAATCTGGAGCATTGTTTCATCAGGACATTAGCTGATTCCTTAGGGAATCACAGGTGTGGCTGCTAATTGACAGGTATAATTGTATCTGGGCAATCCCCCCCCGCACACACACACTCCCAAATCAATTAGAGAACAAGATGCCCATCATGTCATTGTTCCACGAAGGGCAACCACACGCACTGCCACCAAAAAAGGTCAAACAAACAGACAGAGGCAGAAAGAGGTTTACCGACAGCGGACTACACTCCTCAAAGGAGGAAGAAGAACGGCTAAGCCCTCCCATTTAATTTGTCGCCAAAAGAAAGAATGACGCACAATAAACAAACAAAAGCCCGTGGGGCGTTGTTAACGGGTAACTTCTCTAGCGTCTCTGTACGTAAATCTGACCTTTGTTAGCGCAGTGACTTAAGTTCCTGTTGTGGAATGAGCAAGGTGTAGAAGCTCTCCGACCGATACTTCTTTCTGCTGGGGGGGGGGGGGGGGTGATTCAATACTTCAGGATTAGCGGGCTGCTGAATAATTAACTCCCCTCTTTTTGTGCGTCTACTGGCAGTGGAGGTGTCGGCTGCCTCAGGTAATTACAGCTTATTGTGACCGCGGGCCCACAGGTCTGCGTCGGGCCGCAGAGCCATGGAAACGCATCGTGTTGTGAAAGGTGCCCGTCCGTCTGTGGCATTACCACCCGCCAAACAGAGCACTTACTGTGTGTGGCTTCATTTGTGTTTACTACTGAGATTATATGGGTAATGCATAAAGCGATTCAAGGTTAACAAAAGCAGCAAGCTGTTGACACTCCAGCATCAATGTTTGTATTAGTTTTTACTTTATCATTCAATTTATGCAACCAGATATCTGAAAAACAATTTTTGCTTCAGTCGTAAAACAACTTAGAACGCTGATAGTAACATAATGAATTAAGTAACAGCATATAGGTCAGAGAATTTCAACTGTACGTGCTGTACCAAGCTCTGATTAATGTAATCATGAAGTGATTATTAAGTATTTGAAGCCATTTTAGCAATTGTATTATATTATATACATTATATACTCTTTCTTTAATAAAATCTATTAACCAACATGCAATGTGTATGTATCATTTAGTTCAAGACAACCCCTGATTGCAGAACTACTGTAACACCTGCTCTATGCCAATGAGAAGAGTTTCTGTAATGTCCGCCATATTAGAGAAGTCAGGCAGAGGGCAGCCGTTGGCTATGCAGAAAGCAAGACCGATCGAAGTGACAGTGTGAGTGTGAGATAGAAAGTAACCAGACAAGAGTGCTCTGCCTGGCTATGATCCACATTATCAGCATTGAAGCCGGTCAAAATGGAGGCAGCTCTACAGAGTGTTCTCAGGTACCTACTGGAGTTGGTTCATCCAATGTAGGGTGGCAGTCCTATGAATGCCAAAGGCTGGGAGTATCAATCAGGGAATGAGGCTTGAGCAGAAGGTTTTCCTGTCAGGAAACTCTCAGTCCATTTATGAGTGAGGTTCTTAACCCATCTTTTTAAACAGACATCCAACCATAAAGTGTATGTGTGGTAATACATGCTAATAGTTGTGTAGTAAGTGATATGTATTGCTGGCCTTGTTATACAAATACAGCATGTCAGAGGTACAATTGTGGTGAGCTGGTCTAGTAGAGGGAGTACTGTAGAAGGGGCCACAGATGCGCCAGCAGCCAAAGAATGAAGCATTATGGGAACTGGGCAACAAGAAGCGAATGAGGACTCAGTGAAATCTCCCTAACTGCAGTCTGTAATCTGTCCATATCTGCTTTGATTAGTGGAACGCAGTTAAACATATGTAGTTTTGAAAGTGACTAAAGAAACTGAAGGGGCTAGTTGCTTGAAATGCTTGACTTTTCACATCACGGTGGTTTAGCTGAGGGAAATTGTGTTTGTATGAGCTTCCTCAGCCTCCACTTTAGGATTCTAGAGTTCCTTTGTCGTGCTCTGCTTCCTTGCCCATGCTGGCTGGGTATCATTTTGGGGCACTTCCCTCGACCTGATCAGTTTTGCTCCAGTGGTGAAAGCGGTGTCAGAATGCTCTAAATAATACACAGCCAAGCTGTATGTCACTTCTCACGGAATCGCTGAAAGTCACTACCAAACCCCAGGGCAGCCGCACACACACACAATATCCACTTTAACAAAGTCGTACTTAAATTTGGTTACCTGCCAATCGCATGCCTCAGGTGAGACCGGTGCAAGGCTATATGGCTGCTCTGTCTGACTCTAAAATTGTGGCGCATGAGATGTGAGGCATTGTGGGAAATCGTTGCTTGCATTGAAGGGACATACATCTTGAGTGTAAACGTTTTGTGGAGTATGTAGTGTGCAATGTTATTGCTGATCTAACCTGAGAGGTAATGTTCTGACGTTCATCTCAGCTGGGTGTGGTCCTGAAATGTTCCTCCTCCTGTCTAGGCCTCATTGAGGTGGAGTGAAAGAAGCGCCTCACACCAGCTAATCACCAGACTGCATATTTCGCATGCAGTTGAATTCCTCCTTGCTCCATAAACTGGTTATCAATTAGACTAACAACTGTGAGTTAAGATGTGATCTCAGTTTCAAAAATATGCCCAGTTTATCTAATGCTTATTGGACATAGAACTCATCCACAATCCATGTGTTTGCTTTGGATAGTCATGATCTCTTGTGAATATGTTTAAAATTTCAAGATTACTTATGAGTAAGTAATTTGTTAGTTTTAATTCATATTCTGTTTACTGAGTACATTTTACTGCCAACAGAAACATGAAATTGGTTTGTCATATTGTTTTTATGTGCTCCATGAAAAATAACAGGATTATGCAAAAGAAAACAAATGCGTCAGTAGAACAAAAAAAAAGTTTTCATAATGGTTAATAAGGTCAAAGGGGGCAGTGTAACTAATCTTTCTATAATACGCATGGGGTATTTAAACAGTAATCGCACACTGACCTACTATTTACTCCCAAATAAGGGTCCCTTGAAAACATATAACACGTTTGTGCACGGACGTGATTTGCTAAAATACAAACTGCACCAACCACCTCAGTTCTCTGAACAAAGCCTTTCTTTTAAAGCTTCAAATCCTCACTTATTAAAGCTTTAAGTCTCTTTATTAACCCTGTTGTTCTTTCTTGTAATATTATTTGCTGTTTTTGTCCTTTATTTTACAAGGGGACAAATATTGCAGCACTGTTACAAGTTTGGCTCTCTTTTGGATTCCTCCTCCTTTGAGAAGGCAAAAAAAATTAAACCCATTCTTATCACCCACCTACATTCTTCTCTGCCTCAACATGAAATGGGAATTGTTGTTTCTTTGTTTTGTTTGTTCGGTGGTTTGTTTCATGTCAGCTTCATGGCAGCAAAGTTATGTGGTTTGTTTTGGGGCGATATCTTGTCTTCCAGCTGTAATCTGTGCTGTGGGAGAAGCCTGGCACTCTCCTGTAAGTTATTAAAGTGCGCCTTGTATTTCTCTCATAGTCAGTGCACTCGATTGCTGTTTTCGCACTTGCCACTGCTCTTCTCTAGCTCTTGAAGACTGTAGGACGTGCTGAATCAGAAAATGGTCTGCTAACCAAACTCATGTTGGTAACCCTGTCTAGTGCTGCTGTGGGTTTGTCACCTGCACCTGGCAAGGTGGTTGCAAGAAGTTTTGCTTTACATGTGGTATCAATATATGCACAGGGTATATTATTATTCAGGTGAACAAAACATTTTAGCAGAGAGTAAACGTCCCTCAGACTTTTAAAGATTCAAGGTTTTAAATTCCTGTGAGATTTTTCTTTAACTCTACTCAGATTAACAGTATTACAAATGACTATTGATATAGTGTGCATCCCACAAATCACATGTCTCCTCACGAATTATTCCTTTTTCCTGGACATTTGCTTTTTGATTACATTATTGCAGCTGTCGGTCCCTTTTATAGGTGCTGGGCATCTCTCAGCAAAAGCACATCGACAGTGTTTGGGTCCTGCCCGTTATGCCACTCATACTCTCAATATAGTCCTTTGCTCTTCTCTCTTCTTAGTCTCACAGAAAAAAAAAACATGGTGTTCTGTGTTTGAGCCTTTTAGGGATACCCGCTCACTCTGCTCACAACCTCTGCGTTCTCAGCCCTCATCGTGTACACCCCCCCACCCACCCATTCACAAAGATAGCTGTGGTTCCAGTTCATTCCCCACTAAGTGCCGGCACTGAGCGGCCCAATTGAAAAGGTGGAGTCAGGGCTCTGGACCTTGAAAGGGGAGAGAAGAAAGAGCAAAAAAAAAAAGAGACCCCAGCTCTGTCACTTAAGAGACATGAGAGAGTGCAGCAAAAAAAAAAAAAACGACAGAAAGTGACAAATTATTAACGCTCCCACGGCCACTTTTAAAACAACAAAGGGACCAGCAAGCAGGAGCCAAAGGCATTGACATTTCACCTCACGGGCTGCCCTCCCATTTAATTAGCTACAGAAGTTAAATTAACCTGCCCAAAGAAGAAGAGGGAGAGTACCAGGGACCGGCCCCGCATGGGGGCCCCTCGTTCTGTCAGATCTCGCCCCCTCAGTGTCACGCAGGGGCGGATGGGTGGAACCGTCGCAGCCTCCACCCCCGCTGTCCTCCGCCCTCCCTCACAGGCTGCCCAGCATGACCCCCCTCCCCCCAATAAAACTACATTGTTTTCAAAGGAACAATAACGACTGAGCTTTTGTTGAAGGAAACACTTCAGTCGGGGAGGAGGTGGGAGGAGGGACAGGACGGGAGGGTGCCCGTTTGCCGGAGTGTTTTGCATAATGATGACATTCTATAGCTCTAATTACTCTTTGATAGCGAGTGGATAATGTATCCAATTAGGCCATTCGTCAGCAACCGCTGCCCGTGTGATGTGATGTGTAATTAAATAAGAATTTCGATAGCTGAATCAGATCCACGCTTTGTTCCTTAATGGGCCTCATGTGTTTGGACTTTTTTTTTCCCCTCACTTGGTTTGGTTGCGCTGAAATAAAAGACATCTGTATCAGAACTGCCATGACATCTCAGATTAGACTCAGCTATTAATTTCTATCGCAGTCCAGAGTGCAGTGCATAGAATTAAAGGAATTAGTGGTTGTGTTGTTGAGATGAGTAATTAATACTATTAAAAGGTTAAGCCTTGCATATGTCACCGATAAAAGTGTAACACAAACTCAACGCAGATTACAAGAGTGTGGTTTGCGTTTGTGTGTGTGCGCCCGTGTGTGTGTGTGTGTGTGTGTGTGTGTGTGTGTGTGTGTAGGGTGCTTGAGTGTACTCAACAACTAATGTCATTTTTAAATTCATTCTAAGGTATCAAGATACCATCCTGGTTGGGCATGAGACTTAATTCTTTGTTATTTATTTTTAATCACCTCCCGTCAAACTAATGTTAAAATGTTATAAAGCAGATTTATCCACAGACTTAGTCCCTGATTCTGAGCCCTTAAAGCTCTTAAATAAATAAGATTAGCGCATATCCTGTGTCGTGTTTGAATGTCTGTGAATAAAAGGAGCAATATCTGATGGTTTATGTGCAGTATTATTGTTATCCCCACTTAGTAGACTTGATCTCTCTCTCTCTCTCTCTCTCTCTATTTCTCTCTCTCTCTCTCTCTTGCTCTCTCTCTCTGTCTCCATTTTTCTCTCTGAGCTCCAGGTCCAGGCTGAACTCTGAGCTTCTGACATGGCTGTGGTCTCTGCTATGCTCTTGTCCTTCTTTATTATCCTTCCCTCCCCTCCATTTCCCTTCCATCTCCCTCTTCCTCCAGTTTTTACTATTACCCCCTTAACCACCACTCCCAACCTGTCATGGTCACAAAAGTGGGGTGACAATGCAGCCACCCACTCAATTACCAATTATACTCCTTGCAGTGGGTCATTACTGACAACTCTGACACGATGTTGAGCCTGTGGAAATATTGTTGGACAAGAGTTAGTTCAAGGGGTGTCGAAGGGTGGGGCCCAAATCTTTGCCCCCCCCCCCCCCCCCCCCCTTTCATGTCACCTCTTCTCTTCCTTGTTTGCCTCTATCTCTATAGTGAAAGTCTGGTCTGATTTATGACCAATCAGGAGTGGAGTGGGTGACTGTGGACTGTGGAGCAACACTAATTGCTCACAGCATATAAAGGGCTAACACAGCAACAATGGTACGGTAACTCACAGCTGGTCTAAATTCCAGGTTAGAAGCATGAAATTACTCATCGTGGTACTTTTTTTGTATTTTTTTTTCATCCGTAGTACACCAAAATTGTGATTTTACAGTAGAAACTGCTGTTTTTTGATCTCATCAATGCTAGTCTCCACTTATGATTGATTTAGTAAGTTAGTGAGAAACAAACTCATGAAATAATCTTAGTGAGTAATTAATTTAGATCTGAGGTCAAATACAGTACAAGGACATAAACTTGTGACCAGAGTCACTGGGAAATTCTGATTTTTTTTATGCTACATGTTGCTTAAAGCATATCTGGGGTTATTCTGGATCTCTAATCACTGATTTAAAAGGACATAGTGTGGTACAGGCCACTAATTTAAGGTGCTGTGTTCAAATATAAAAGGATTGAATACTATCTATAATAAGATGCTGCTTTTATCTCGGTGTTTTCAAATTATTTGAGACTTGTTATCCCAAGAGAAATTTTGAGCTTTGAAAGGGTATTATCATAAATTGCTAAAAATGAATTTTTAAGTTTCATTGAAACCCAGATACTCTTTGAGAGTTTTATTCTGTCACCTCCAGAGTTTATCTAGCTCCTACTCACACTCTCTTCACTCTTTGCAGAAAAACAGAATGATTTTGTTATTGACAAGTGACTAAGATGTGTATCACAAATGAAACAAAAGCACTTTGACACATGTAAAATGATATCTTTTCCTCCATGATCTACAGTATCCTACCTGGAACTAAGGAATTTCTCCATGATCTCATTATTATATTCTTTCAAATTATATCAGACATGTGCATGTGCATATTGTACTTCAGCTGCAAATTACAAGAAGTGTGAAGGAAATTGGCGAGAAGTGAGCCAATGCATAAAAAGAGGCTTCAGTGCATTATGCATTGTACTGCTTGATGACAAAATCACTGAGTGGAGTGTTACCCATGTTGTGTACATACAAACAGGTTGATATGTTTGGGGAACTCAATGTATTTAGCTACGGTTAGATGCATAGATACAAGCAACCCTGCTTCTGCAAAGCATGTTGCTATCCAGCTCTTCAGGTTAAAAGAGTACTAACTGAGAGGGTGTTTATGACTACCTGTCCACAGTTTAACAACACACTACCCAGTGCTAAAGAATGAGCGTGGTGGCAAATGTTAAGAAGCTGGCATGGGTTAGACTTGGAAGTGTTGCTCCAGCCTTCAAATTCTACAAGATGGGCTGATGTCAACGGAATGAGCTTACTTACAATAACCAAAACAGGCCACACTTGGCCAGTCAGAACATTTAATGATAAAAAGAGAGTGTTAGTCTGTTCATAGTAAATATGTAGCTACTCTGCAATACAGCTATCTTAGTACCTGACAAGCAAAGTAGCTTATACATCATGCATATACCCTTCTATGACATCGCTGTAACCTTTTTGTTGCCTTGTTGTACTTGTTTACCTAATAATGTGTGGAATTATCTAAAACGTGCTGAGGATTTTGATCATTTCAATAGACTACCGGTCCACACAGATGTGCTGACAGCTGCAATCAGCAAGGCCGATCAGAGACAATTGATCATTTGCGATGCAGCCAACCATTTCCAGCTTGGTTTTCAAATCATCATGGCCTGAGGTATAAACAGTATTTATGCTGTAAATATATCGGCGCCTCCATATTTTCTCTTGCTCTCAGTGCATGTAGATGGAGCCCAGAGGGGCAGAGGGGTGCATTGAGAATGTGAGACGTGTGTTGTCATTTGCATGTGCATGTGTTTATGGATTATTCTTAAATTTGCATACATGCAGCACACCATCGGTCTCTGGTAATAGTCATTCAACAGTCTGCCAGTGACGCTCAGAGGAAAACAACCATGACAACCAGGCCAAAAAAGGGGCTAATAATTGCATCTAATTACTCCCTCTTTGTAGAAATACAGTGAGAGAGGAGGCATGTACTCTCTGAGGAGTGAGGGCAGAGGAAGAAATGGAGGTGTTTAACTCTTTGCATTGAGGTTAAATGCTGGGGGTGCACTCAGGGGACAGGGGGAGTGCGCATGTCCACTCCTCTTGTAAGCCTCCTAATTGTGTCCTTGAAGATTTCTGTGCTCTCCGTTTCACCTGAAGCACCCTGTATCCTTGGACAGTGGCAAACAGTGGCAGTTGGGGGGGGGGGGGGGGGGGTCAGAGAGAAAGAGAGAGAGAAAGAGAGGGAAGCAGATAGGGAGCAATTCTTGCCTGGATCTACTTGGAAACATTTTGTTGACATTAATAGTTAACAATTTAGCAATTACATTTGATTGCCTTTGTGTTAAACCATTGGAAGAAATGGCTGCATTTTTCTCCCCAGCAGCAACTTTTCATCAAACCTCAGCTCTACTCATGCCAATGTGCTTCAGTCTGATCAATAAATTGCTCCTAATCGGATGGACAGAGAAGGCCACCGATTTTGGTAATATTCAGAAATTACTGTTTTTGCTTCATTTTCAAGAGGAAAAATAAGCCCAAGTCATAAATAGGCAAAACGTGTCAACCTTGTGTTAGGGCGTGCTCATCGTGACTCCCCGTTAAACAGAGGTGTCTTGTTTACACCTGGCTGGCCTCAAGCTGGGATGGCTCATGAATCAGGCTGTCAAACACTGACAGTACTGAAGGGCTCGATAAACACATGCACATGCATGCATGGACACGCACACACAAGCACCCCTCTCCCTCCTTAATAAAAGGTGGTAAACACACACCTCATGCAAATTTCCCACAGGCACTTTCAGAACAGTCTGCCACCTCTGTGCTGAGGTAATATGTACTGTATTGAGAAAAACTGATATAGAAAGGGTATACTTATGTATCATACACAGGTATCAGTGGTGGATGTAGATTTTACTTATTACTGGTATGCTAGTTTAACGATTTGCCAGCCCCATCCCCGGAACAAAAAATGTATGTGTGTGGGCTCAGGGGTGATGTGTTAGGAGACAGCTGAATGGTCTACACACCAGAATTTATTCTGGGAATGAGAAGGATAACGATTTTTTTTTAACGTCAAAATCAACCTTCGGCAGTTCACCTTCAAGGTTCTTTGCACAACACAACAAACTAATTTAAAATAGTTCAGAGAAAACAATAGATCAAATCAAAACCACACAGCAGGGAGAATGTTCAAACTTGAGTCTTCCTCCACTCACTCGTTCCCTCTCTCTCTGATCTTTGGCTTGCTCTCTCTCTCTCTCTCAAGCTATCTCATTTGTTCACTTTGAAGGGATTCAAGATTCAACGTTTGAATTGTGTTTTTCTGGCATGAGTACCAGAGAGTACCAGCTTACTTGCACCACTGCATATAATGGAGGTGCACTCTTGAAATTTTAGATGCAAACTTTGGTGTTATCCATCCGAACACTGTTTTGTTATGTTTACACCAAAAGATTGCTGCAAATGTAACTTTAGCATGAAGGAACGAATTCCTTTGGTCAATTGCATTGACTTCACAGCTACTCTGTGAGTCATATCCTAACTTAACTCAAGGTACTATATCTTTTTAACATTCCATGAAGTCAGGTGACCTGCTTTTTTTCTGGAAATTGACAAGTTGATTTGTAGAGGTGCAGGTAGATAGAAAAGAGAGGTACATAACATAAACAGTAAGTAGTGTCTTAAATGGAGAAGTGATTCATGGTCCAGCTCATGGTCTGATCTGATAATGATCTCAGTGGGTTCTTTGAGTGATGTAAGCGTTTTCTGTAAAAACGGTGCTCCCTCCCCCAGGGCGGCTGAACTCATTAGGCAGTGCTTGGCACAGCAGTCTGAGGGCAAGGGACAGCCGTCAGTCCCTGGGCCAACACCGCGGAGGCGAGACGGTCGAAGCGCAGTGAGGGCTGATTGCACTTTAACTTATTTAGCCCCGTTGGTCCACCATGGTCGCACCAGCATGCAATCTCACAGAGTGCCTCTCATCTCTGAGGTCATCTTGCAATTGACACACCCATCGGTGTCTTAGCAAGTGCTTTTGTTTTAGTACATGAACACAGGCATAATAGACTAGACCCCCAGGCTAATTTCCCATAACGTCTGTTCCTTCAGCCGCTTGGTCACAATAAAATATGACAAAATGCAAATATGTTCACTTTTATCACTAATTATGAATTGCTTACAGGGGATCTGAGGGTATATTGCAATGGTGGGAACTGCTAAGCATGGTATCCCTGGTTCTAATTTGACATCATGAAATAAATCATGCCTAACAGCCACATAGCTAGCCAGAACAAACGACATGTGGTGAGTAGATTGAGGGATGCCATGCTATACTTTTCATCTTGGAAGGACATCCACATAGAGAATATTGTACTGTGTATTTCATATCGGTATGCTTCTCTCAAAATGTAGAGTTGCAATAGAAATGCATATTTTTTATCTAAGTATATTGGGGTGTGAAAGTGTCTTGTGTTTACCTGTATTTATGCTGTTATTTCAACCTGAGCCTTAGTATCCTACAACCCAAAAAGAGGGGATAAAGCTGACACACACACCAAGCTGACAGAATCCAGGTCGCCTGGCCAGCTGAACCCTGAGATGCACAGCCTTGGGGCTGGCAGTGGGCTGTTTCCTTTGTTTTTCTTTGTTTTTGTTTAAAAGTACTTAAATGTAAGCAAACCACAAAAAGACAAGGTAGCTAGAAACACAGCAGCAGGACACTGATTTAATACAAAAAGTCCAGTGAAAAGAGTGCGTTTCCAGTCCGTTAGGCAGTTCAGCGGACTTCCCCATGAACTGAAGAAATGGAAAAAAAACTCAATCCTGAACAATAGGAGAAATGAATGCCGCAAAACCTCAATTTCCCAGATGCTGTCATCTGATTTTGTGACTCATGCAGCAATCTTATTATACTGGAACCCCAGTTAATCCAAAACTATGTTAAATTGAATGACCAATGAATCATCGTTTAATCAAATGAGGTGTGTGATGCCCGAATCAAACTTACTGTCAGTGTCATGGGAGCACAAAAAAACCCATGAACTGGCTTCCCAGTACTAGTCGTAATACTTCTGGTGTGTCACAATATATAGTCACAAATGATGATTTGGCCTTGATGTCTTCACTGATGTCTTGATGGGCTTGATGACTTAGTCTTGGATGTCTTCACTCACCGTAAACAATTTCAAAAGTGACTGCTATTGCCAGTAGTCATATGACACAATATGACATCCTAAATTTGATCCCCCAGGGAAGACAGTTTTGCTCCTTAATAATCACAGTGTAGCATGCACCAAAAAAAAAGGTGTCCAAGTTGTCAGTGTAAAGGGTCATTATGGAGTGTATGACCATAATTCTAAAATTTTAAGTGGTTCTACCCAAACAAGGATTCAGAGTGTACTAAGAAACACGATGTAGACCATTTCAAATATTTAACACCCCTGGAGTTGCCAAGATCTTAGCAAACGCTGGTCTCTCAGACCTTCACTGGACACACCACACTCTGCGGTGCTCTGCCCTCAACAGAAGAACTCTGGCTCACTCAGTTCATAATTTGTTCATATTCCTTGTTAAAAGGATCTTTACCCTCCTCTGCTTTGAATGCGAGACCCCTTGACATCACCAGAAGAGTATTTTTCTGCTGCTGCTGCTGCATTCAATGGGGAGACAGACAGAGCTCTGCAGCCCTTAAAGGAAACCACTTTTAAACGTCTGGCTGACAAGTGTGCTGATTCGGGCAGATACTCCATTGTCGCGGGGAACAGAGGGAAGAATGTGAGACGAGACTCTTCTGAGCACATTTAGCCACGAGCAACATCCAAGACATGCTTGTTCTGCTGCCTCCGCCTCACAATAGTAGATATGACTCCGGGGCTGGGCTATTATAGTAAAGTGGAAGAGATTTATCTTTTTCCCATCCAAGATTTTTTTTTCTCCCTGTTTTTTTTTTTTTTTTTTTTTTTTTTTTTTTTACATGAGAGGGCTGCTCAATTCAGTATGTCTGAAAGGAATATATTTCTCCTCCCTCATCCTCACTACCTGCTAGGTACCTGAATGGGAAACTTTGTGTTGTGTTAACAGTGCAGCAATGGTGTTGTGAGTTGTGTTTTGTCTGTACCAGTGAGACAGGAGCCTCTGGAGGGAGGGTGGAATGAGGTTCTTGATTGTGTACTGCTGGAGAGACAAGACAACTGGAAGGGATGGCTTTGGGTCTCACCTGTTTGGTGGGGGGGGGCGCTCCCAGTCAGGGATGATCATTGGTGGAGTGCCACATTAGTGTGTGTACGTGTGTGCGTATGTGTGTGTGTTTGTGTGTGCGTTTGTGTGTGTGTGTGCGTATGTATATACTCTTGCAAGCACTTGTTGGCATATAAAGTGTTATGTGATTGTTTCATTTTCATTTTCAAGTCATTTTTTGTATGTATCTCCAATCAAGTGTATGTCCAGTAATACTCCAATTGTAACAGATAATTATTCAAATCATGTGAATTACAAAGTACTCATCCTCATTATATAAATATACATTTTGATTTAAATTATAATCCACTTCAATTAAAAAAAAAACATCTTTCTCTGTTCGCCTCAGATTGGAAATGTATGGAGAAGATGGTGTGTGATTGTGTGTGATTTGGATCTTGAAAGCCAAGTTAATATACAGTTTACAATCCAAGGTATTTGCGACATGTATTACAAATGCCACACCAGCATGAATGCACTTTAAACAGAACAAGCTTGTGAGGGGCATGCCTTCTTTTTCAACAAAACTCAACAGGCATTTATATTGATATGAAAACAGTGCTTGGTTATTGGAAAGAATCCAAATTTAGGGGAAGAAGAATTAAATCCAATGCTTTGCTTGACCAGGCATGGGCAGCTGCTGGGGGAAAGAACCCCTCTTCTGGTTCTCTTGTGTGGAGCCATCCTGAAGCCTTTATGTGTGCTTACTTCAGACATAAAAGCAAAACACTAACAGTGTGACTAAACACGTAGGCCAAATGGGTAGAACCCTTGATCTGTCGCATTTCCTGGGGAGGGGGGGGGGGCAGAAAGTCTACAGCTTTTCTCACTAACACATTGAGCATTTGTGTGGATTTATATGATTTAGATAAAAATGCCCCTGTTATTTTATTCTTATAGGCTTTTCATGGTTGTACTGGTTGACTGTACAACTGCCGGCGCTGTGGCGACTACATCTCCGTCTAAGCCCCTCGGATCTATCTCAAATCCTCCCGGCATCGGCACATTTGAACAGGCGCGGACCAAAGAGGATGGACCAACTTAAGCTCTTTTTAAGAACAAACCAAATAAGAGGGTTACGGCAATTTGGCTGCCAAAGCCACAGTTTTTGCAGGTCTTCCCAGCATCGGTGGCAGTGCGCATGAAAGCGCGTCAAGATGCTGGAGGAAAGATAATAGCAGCTAAAAGAAAAGCAACACCCCCCCCCCCTTCCCTTCCATTTAAAACAAAAAATTAACCAACCTAATCTGGTCTCAGATGAAGTTTCATTGTTTCTGGTGTTGAGTCAATGAGGCTTAGTGAGATGGAGCAGGAGCATCCTTCTTGCTCTCTGCTGGCTTGCGGGAAGGCGTCAGAGGAGCACAATCGGCCAGTGGCTCCACTGCAGCGCACACAAAGCCTCGTTGTACGGGGAGCGACAAAAAGGAGAGCAAATCTGGGAAAAAATCCCAGCGCTTTCCGCTAAGCAGCGTCTTCTTCCCTTCCTCCCTGATTTGCGCGGCTCTGGGAATTGTTTGACATTTTTATTTAACGCACAGACACAGCTGCCTGGCCGCCGCCCAGTGCTCAAGCCAGACCGGCCTCCCCTCGGCACGTGTAATCCAAGGACTTTGAAAGGGGACGGGGTCCTGGTCAGACGCATGAAGCCTCAGCTGTCTGCCCTGTGCTTCATTTTGCACAAATATCCAAGTGCTTTTCTCTGAAAGAAATAAAAAAAAAAAAAAGAGGAGCATGTTGGGTTGGATGCACTGAGCATTTATGAGTCAGCCTTTCAAGGTGTGACTGCATAGTGCTGTAGAGTGCTTAGTGCATCCAACACTTCTGCTGACAGCTTAACCTACATTAGTCTCCTTCTCAGTAGAAATGGATAGTTAACCGTTTAATCGCAAGATCGTGGGTTGACCGTTTTAGATAACCCTTTAAAGTGGCGCAAGTCGTAATCTGAATACAAAATAGCCTTTCCCTAGGATGCACCTTCTAAGCTATACTTCTGAAGGTCCCATAATGCAACAGGTCTGTAAGCAAAACTTTCTGGTGTGAACAGTGAAGGTGATGATCACTTTAGGAGCATGGATGGAGCGATCCCAGCTGACAATGCAGTAAGAGGGGGTAATTGAAATGACAAAGTCAGTTATAAAATGATTAACTTCACTTCATTAAATATAATTAAACTAAATTCATATTTTCATTCAATTAATTACCTGTGCGAGCGTGCGTGTGTGCATACAAGTGCACTTGTGCTAAATTAACACATCACATCATGGCACATAATTCAAATACTGTGCAAAGACATATCTATCTTAAAATTAATGGGTATGAAATTGAAGTAAAGCACAGAACTAATGTCATTATTTTCTATTACTACACCTTCAGTGCTGGCAGGCATGTCTGAGTGCAGATACCAGCATAGAATACCAATAGATTGTTCTAGTGCCACACCAGTACATTGTACAGATTTCACATATTTATGTTTTATGTATCTAAACCATCTATCTATATTTTTTAATTCTAAGATATGTCTGTACTGGAAACATGCTTTTATAAGGCAGAAAATGCATGTGAATGTTATTTAGGAGTCGATGAGGTCTGATGATAATGAGCCGTCGTTGTCATTACACTGTATTGTACAGCATCGTTGTTGCCCACAACCTTGGTAAAGAACGTATTGCCGCATATTTCAATAAGGAGGCAACATTATGAAAAGTCATCGCTCAGCGGTTAAAAGGCCCATGCTTTAATCGTTGCACTGAGTGCTTTTAACAAGGCCCGTGGGGCGAAAGGAACTAGAAAATCTAAAAGGTTGAAAATCCTTTTAAGAGACCATCTGTTGCTCAGAAATATTATCATAGATTGTACATGCAAGTTTTACAAAGATTGGGAATGTACATATCTTATAGGCTGTTAATGTAATGCATCATTTATGTTAGTTTCTTTTCAGTGTAATTCTGAATTCTATCAGGACATAAATTATTTAACTTTTTGTAGCTTGAAGATCACACAGTTGCTTGCTGTGGAGATTTTTTTGTTAACTTTGATTATTGTATGTGGTTAGGTCATTGACAATGCTCAATTTATTTTGCTATTCCATAGATGCCCATGCAGTTACGTTTCTGACCGGCATCTGATTTGTGTCTGTGGCATGCATGCCGGAATCCAAATAGCTTAAGGCTGATGCAAGAATGCGCACTGCGGTTTAAATACGTCAGTCTAAAAATCATATTGGTAAAAAAAGACTGTTGTCATTCAAATTGTTTGTGGCATGCATTGAGCAAACAATCTTCGCCTTTGATCGAATGTGAGCTGTAATCGATGGTTCGCGTTTTCCAAACGTCGCATTCCTCGCCCTTGCTGCAATAGTGTGTTTCTCATTTCAATGTTGGATATCCTGAAGCGTCGGTATTGGAAATGCTCCCTTTGCGTTAATCCTGTGAAACTTCCACCCACGTCGGTTTGTTTAAAATGAGCCGCAAGGTATCCAGCTAAGTACGGCCCCCAGACATGTGAATCACCTGATTAAGCTTAGCCGCAACCCAACAATGGACATCCCCTTCTCCAAGCGCTGCTTTGTCTCTGAGGGCGGCCCGGGTTTGATCTAAAAATCCCGAATAGAAAAAAAGTAAGAAGTGCTTGTAATTTGCACCGCTACTTTTGCGGACAAAAGAGAGGGAGTTATATTGCATCCGTGTTGGACACAAAAGGAGTGGAGGCAGCAAGAACTGTCAAGATCGAAGTCACGGTATTGTGCATCAGGCCTACCGGTCCGAGAGCATTTCGAACTTTCCATTATACGTGGTATATTAGCTAGCAGGCCCAGCTACTTTCCTAATAAATGTCATTCCGATTCTGAATCGTATTTCCAGGCGTTATCCTCATCGACAGAGGCTAATATATTCTCTCATTTGAACAGTCATTTCCTGAGTATGTTTCAATGGTGCTGAAAGGTGAATACAGGACGGCTGTAATGTGTGTAGCAGGCCCGAAAGCAAACCTCTTACCTCGCCACATTGAAGTCCCAAATTTAGACTATGGTCGGTGATGTGTACGCCTGTTCTGCTTTGTGGACATACTGAAAATGAAAAAGGGAGAGTTAAATTGTCCATCTTGGTTTAGGCTGTTTATTTAAACGTGAAGTGTAAATGTCATTATTATTATTAGTAGTAGTAGTAGTAGTAGTAGTAGTAATAGTAGTAATTCATATTGAATAAGTTCATAAGTTCAGAAAAATGAAAAACGTCTTTGCTATTACAGTTATGACTTAAATTATGACATTGCTGTGGAGCCTGTGGAAATAGCATATATATATATATATATATATATATATAATAAAGCAGTTGCATGGATGGATAATCAAACAGAATGGTTGCCTAAATTCACAGTATCTTTTGGAGTTTTATGCATCTGTCACCTATAAATAATTATTCATTTATATACTGACTTCTGAGGCATTCATTAAGGGATGTGTTCATGACTTTCGTGCTTTAGAATTTTATTTTTATGTGTTCATAGACATGTTCCAAATTAAATCGGTCTAAATGAAAAATAAAGATGTCACAGCGCTTGTGTGGAGTTATTTGGTTGTTCCGCATTTACCTCCGGCAATAATTAAGGAGGTCAACACATCAGGAAACAGTATTTGAAGGAGCACTGTGTATCGCGTGCAAAATGTTTGACAGTGCACGCTTGAGTGAAACTAAACTTAATTAAAATGCCGACTCCACTAGACAAACGTGGACATGCAACCTTTTTACGCGCATTCATCTCTGTGAAGCTGTTTGTTCTCCGGGATAACAAGTCGTCATTCAAAAAGAAAACTGTCAAACGTTGCTGCAGTGGTGAAATAACCAGATATTGGACTTTTCTGAATGAAATGTTCAAGTACTGACGCTGAATATAGATAATTATTTAAAGACTGTAATTTCCTTTTCTTCCCTGAGATTAAATGTGAGGGTTATTCATGACAGAAACCAAACTTCAATTGGAGCCGTTTTCCTGAACAACAGCCATGCCCGTGTCAGAACTGTTGACGGTCTCCAGTCAGGATTAATCTGACAGCGCCAGCAATCCTAAATCCGCCACTGTATCGTAATCTATTTACTTTGCATTCTAAGAGGATTTCCATAGAGAAGTATACAAGAAGCGGTCCTGGAAATGGACAGAATATCAGAATGGAATTGTGTAGCGTTTTGGTTTTGTTTTTTTTTGTTTTTTTTGTTTATGTTTCAAAGGTTCAAAAATCCATTCGCCAGATTTTGGAAACGATTCCTCAGCAGATGACAACAATGGATTGCATATTGTAGCTACCTTTTTATATAAACGTATTATGTGTATCTGCCATTTCTGTTCCTGCAAACATGGCTATCGCACGACATCACCCCGTAAAGATTTTTCGAGGACTAGACGCTTCGAAACACCATACAATGGTGAGATAATATTTCGCATTTCAGTGTAGCTTTGAACAGACATAGCTCAGTTTCTACACCACCATTATTTATTTATTTATTCATTCACATATTTATACACAGCGGCATCATTTGCCGGTTGTAATTCTTGCTTAGTCAAATGTCAAATCTTGTATGGTGCACCACTTAATGCCCCTCAGGCTGATGAAATGTACGTCTAAAAAGATTATATTGCAGGATTTGATTTAAAGGCCATCTGTTCCTATTACATAAATATATGTAAGAGTATATCCAGTGCGAGATCCACAGAAAAAAGATTAATAGCAACAAATAAAATCAACAACATGTTCGACTTTATGATCATACCCAGATCATATCATTAAAATCTTATGACATATATTAGATTTCGAAGGCAAGATAATTAACAGCAACCTCAGGATGTTTAGATTCTTTTTGAGTCTTGCACCGCAAGACCACCTTTGCACCTCTGTTCCGTAAAACCTCTCGATCGATGAGATTACCATAAAGCAGTAAATAAATACAAGAACAGTCACAAATCACAGCCCCACAGACCTAGTTAGCAATGCACGTGCAGATCTTCCTTTAAAATTATGTAAGTGGGCAAACGATAACACATCGAGCCAGTGTGTAGACTGTTAAGATGATTGTTTTCGCAAATAGACAACCGTCCTTTGTTCAAGAAACCCCACTTGTCCCAAAGCCTTTGTCCTATAGACACTGGAGAATAAATCATACTGAATGATATTGTATCAGCTGAAACACGAACATGAAGTCTGTAGCCTGGCCTTTGCCGAAAAGAGAATTCCTTGTTAAAATGTTACTAATGCGGCCTGTTTCGTCACAGAGGTATGGTCAAGGCTGCACTCACAGGTACAGTGCGGTCTCGATGACCTTCCCTGTTGCTGCTACCCGCTGGTCTCACTCACTAATTCAAACTAATGTCGGGAAAGGTGTTATTGTAACCTTGAGTTTAAAATGGTGTTTAAATTTGAAGTAGTGTTACATAACCATTTTAAGCCTACACTTATTCACAAATTAAGTGCCTGTAAAGACGTGTTAACTGTTTTATACGCGGAAATGTTCAGAAATATTTTTGTTTCATTAATAAATTACTGAAACACATTTTGCAGGACTTTAAAAAAATCTGACATTCAGAGTATCACAAAGATTCATGAGCTTCCATTCCCACCTTATGAAATATGAGCCATTTGTACAATGAAAACTCGGCACTGCTAGAGAGTACATAACACTTTATAGTCCTTTATATTTTTGAAATGGAAAATTATACCTCATAAACATTCTCTGATGATTTCTGAATACAGTATACACACTAATCAGTTATTGAGCAAGAACATAACCCCCTAAAGGGAGGCTACTAATATATGAAGAGGCTTTACAACTTTTTTAAGTAAATGGTACCCTGTGAGTTCACTGTCGTAAGTATATGCATTTTACGTTAAATTTTAGAGGTAATATGTTAGAACCAATCCAAAATGTTATAGTGCTGTTCCTGTTTGCATAAATGCGATTATGAGTATCCAACTTTGAATGTACACATGGCAAAGTCTCTGTGTTGATATGTACACAAAGAGCATGAGCAACAGTGAATTCTTCAGCTATCCATATTTGATTGTGACCAATAACATGAAAAAGAACAATTGCTGCATTTTGCTGATGATTGTGGCTATAGCTTTGGTGTTTTTTCCTACCTACAGTTTAAACAGGGTTAAACATTTGATTTTCTTATTGCATTGTGCTTTTGGCGCAGCCTGTATGTGTGTAAATGTCGTCATATCAATATAGTAATATCAATAATAAAGAATGGTTAATGGTAATAATATGGTTTATTAAGTGGATTGTCTATTTGTAAATATTCTGTAAAGACAGAGTCTGTTCAAACATTGTCCCAGCTTTTCCAATGAATGTATAATGACCCATTATTTTCTATAGGGAAAATTCTTCAAAAATAGCGCTGTTATATTACTTTCTAAAAAGGAAATAGTAAGACAACATACAATATTATCATGGGGGAGCATGGCTTTCAGTCTTTCAGTTTGAAACCACACATAATGGTGTCATCCTATGAATCAAGTGTAAAGGCAGCAGTATTCGGAAAATTTATATGGAAACCTGGTATTAAATGAAAAATTGTTAAATGACTTCCCAAGGAAAGTTCTGCATTGCTCTGTGCGACCAGGGCAAAGGAGCACAGCTCTGTGACGTCATTGGTGATGGCCTCTTAAGGTCATGGACAAATTATCCATATTCTGTCCACACAAAGCCAAAAAAACACTGTGGGTTTTATCTTTGTAACTGCATGCTTTTTATATCATTAAAGCATTTCTGAGTTCCATTAAAGTTAAAGGAAACAGGCCGTTATTTTTGAATTGGCTATTTCAGTGATGTTACTAAATGCCACATTAATGTTTTTATATGCAACTTCACAAGAAATGCTTTAAGTCAAGAAAAATGAAGAGAAAAGTTGTCCATTTTTAGTAGTGCAAAATAGAGGGTAGTCGATTTTTGCCCCTGCTGGACAATATTAGTATTGCATTTGAGTTTGTCAGCCACTTCATCATCACATCCAATTGTGTAACATTCAAAACAGAAAAAAATATATAACATGGGAATAGAAAGTTCATGTCTGCTACCTGTGGTCACACCCAGTTTGGCGAGACTGACCCCTGTTTAACCTCGTTCACATTTCCTCAACCAAGACGGGCTTCATGGCTGTCTGGTGACGACGTTGAGAAGCAGGAATGCGGTGCGCTGGTGTGGGGCCGTAGCTAAAAAATGCTTTTAATCTGGCTGTCGCGGGCAAGGGACCAAGATCAGATGATCTGACTTGAGCCTCTGTCAATGCTCGGATACAGGCGGCTATCCTGCCATCACCCAGCTTAGCCGGGATTCAGAAACAGCCTGATACAGATCGCATCTACACATGCAAAATCCAATAGCTGTTACAGTTCATTTCCCGGACAATATTCTTGCACAAAATGAACAGGTTTTTTCTAAAGTACAATCAAGGAAATAAACAGGTTCCTGGTGTTGCATCCTTATGGTTTTGTCAGACTAAAGGTGACCGAGTAAAGGGGTCACATAGGGTGATGTGATATTCTGACTGGTACATATGAAATCAAGAAACCCATAGAGGTGACTTTGGACTTTTCATAATAGACCTTTTTGCCACCATATAATATATTTTAAGAGGAGCTCATATCATAAGTCTCTCCTGCAATATTCATAGATTTAAAATTAATATGAAATATGCACTAAATGTTATATTGAAGAGAATGAATTGACTTCAATATGAATTAAATGTTTCCTTAATTGGGCTAGAGTTTAACTCCATGTAAGTACCTTATTCTCTTAGTGCCAGATTGCAGAGATGACATCCATCTTCTTTCACAGTATTGTTTTTTTTAAGTTTTATATTATTATTATTTTATTAAAAAACTGTGATGATGCAAACAATGGTCAAAATTTCAGGTTGCGTGTTTGTTATCTTTTGTGTATTGCTATCACTGATGGACATTAAAATTTGAAATACGTCAAAACAAGTTTGTGTTTTAAACTACATTTTGTTGTGAGGTCAGATTTCGCTTTTTTTCCAATATCCTAATATCTGGCACACATTCAACAGTGAATGTTAAGGTGTCATTTTATTTTTTTTCAGTTGAACTCTGGATGAATGTACGAATTCTTCTTTTTCTTCTTTTCAGAATGCGTTTTATGTCTGAAAACTTTCAGTTTTCGTTTGGTCTGAAGTAATCTGCAACAAATACAGATATGTAATTGTACTGTTTTTTATTTAATTTAAGGGGAAACGTTAAGGTTAAGCCGTTTTTTCTGAGTCTATTGAAAAAAATATGCCTAACACTATTAGGTTATATATGTATATGTATATGTATATATGTATGTAGCCTATACATCACATAATATCTATGTGACAAAATATCTCTGCCGGCTCGTGTATATACTTCATTCTCCCGGGTCGTAGGCTACTTAGATGCTCTTGGAAAAATACAGCATGGTGGATGTTTGCTTATTACTCCAGCGAACGTGGTGGAAAGCGTGTTCCCACTGTGCCTTCAGCAGAAGAATCCGTGCTACAGGCAACCGTAAAAATATCCAGCTCAAGATCACTGATATCACGATTTTTCAAAACAGATGATTCTCCGTTCTCTTGAAGAACTCTAATCCCAAACAAAAACGATGCTTGTTTTGCACATATGTCTGGGCATATTCACATATACTGGCATGTAGCCTACCTACAAAAATTAGCAGAAAATCAACGGTGCACCTATCTTTCTTCGGTTTTCATTTGTACCTATGTCGATTCCCCGAACAGTGATCATCGCCAATGACTCAATAATGACAGTTCTGACAGACTAAAAACAGACTTTGGAAGTTGGTTGTTGACCGACGTTAATCACTGTAACATAGTATAGCTATTGACAAGGAAAGTAATTGTACAGAGCCAATTAATTTTAACTTTTGGATAGTTGCGTCATGTCCACCCCTAAATCAGGAGTGGCAGTGGGCTCGATTAAAAAACGTAATTGGTAATTGGTAAACTTATCTAATGACACATTTTACTGTTGGTGCCAGGTGAAATGAGGTTGCTGGTAATGTGTTGGCTAATCAATTTATTCTCCTTTAATTGAAGGATTTTTACCCTTAAATGAAGTTTATTTTTTATATTTCTCCTCACATACGTGATGCATGTACATGTGTTTTTTTCGTCCAGGTTCACTTTAGAACTATCTCGGATTTATTTCGTCAGAAATTTAGGTCTGTAATGTCCATACAAATTTCAGATCTTTCCATTCAAAACAATTCAAGCATTTGTATTTCTAACACGTTCTGTCAAAAACCAAGAATCTTTGCCTTGAAGCTTAGGATATGCGTAAATATCAACTTAAAGCTGACACAGACATGGGACTTAGTCAGCTAATGTTCATGTCTACCGTTTCTCTCATGGGCATCGCCCCAGTACAATGGCAATGTACTTTATCCTTAAGGTTGAAAAATAACTAATGGTTTAGAGCAAGATTTTTTTCCTTTTACACATTACACAATACACATTATGAGTATACAGGGTTTCCAACATTAACGAAACGCATGTAAGCAACACAAAGACGTAAAAAAAACTTTCTTTAATGTGTTATTTAAAATTATTGGCAGCCCAGATTATTGATTGATGAGGAACCTCACAATTTTGTTTGCAATACGCTATTGATTTGGCGGACGTTTATGGTGATAACCATCTTTAGAGAAATTAGGTGGTACCTAATAGGTGGCAAATTTATTGGGTTGTAGCAAATTTGATGTGAGGGACTTGTATGTGTACATGCAAAGACACGGATGAAGCTGCGTTTTCAACGCAGAGGACGGCGTCATTCGAACTGATAAAATAACGAAGAGGCAGTTTAGTTATTAAATTTAAACCATATCAAATTTTCATCAAATGTTATGTAGTGTCGATAATTTTACTTCTTTTTACATCTTGCCAACACCCTGGTCAGTAGTAAACAAAGGTGGCTTGTATTCCATGATCAGCGCTTACCTGAATAATATTGGCCGATTGGTAGACCGAGTACAAACTGTTCAAAAATACGCTATTAGTAATTAGCTCCTCATCGTAAAACACCACAAAATTATGCTAATTTCATATGGCAATATGAGACCAAAATAAAAAAAAAATGGTAAAATATAGCGTGACAGGTGTTTGGGGTCTTTGTGGAAGTTCCCCCAAAACAGCCTCCTGAATTCCTTAAACATTTCAAGATTAGTTGTTCTTATTTGATGCAAATTTATGGAATCCGTTTGTGTTTGTGAAAGGACTAGCGGGCGGTTGGCCCCGTCAGCGCCCACCGCGAGCATAGCAGAGCAAATACGGGTTGTTCAGCCAACTTTATTTGCTCAGCCGGTAGGCTTATATATTTGAGTTACATACAAAGAATGTGGTGCGATGTTAATTGAAATCGTGTGTTGTCCTGTTATCTTCGTAAACTGTGTTAAACACAAGTAATTATTGCGATGAATTTAAACGCATTTAAGGAGAACAAAGAGGCGTTTTTACAAAAGAGATTAAATTAATTTCCCGTTTTTTCAGCTATTGAGCACATTTGGACAGGAAATCAGTACACTACACAAAGTTTTACAAAAATGTTTCAAACGCACTTGCTTTTTTCCTTCAACGGGCTACCCTGGCTGTCTGTGCCAAATCGTCAGTGCGAATCCCTCTCATGCATTCTCAAATTTCGCCAATTTTGAACAGTATCTTGGGGCTACACGAGCAGAGTGAAATGCCGTGATGATACTTGGGTCAGGATACTTGAGCAATGTGTTTCACAAAGCCAAAGAACGTGTTTACCCCCGTAATGCAGCTCTAAACAACCCTGACACAGAAAACTGACTTTTCTGCCTTTAAAATACCGCCTGACTGGAGCATCTCTCTCCTTTTATTCGCCCTCTTTACATTTGACCCATTAACCCTGCTCCACCCACGTAATTACCGAATCATAAGTAGGCACGTAATATTCCTTCAGGTCATTTTAGATAATCTCATTACAGATGCGCTTAGTGCTACACGGAAATATGGCAGAGAGGTAATTACCAGTCGTTTATATTCTAGCATTAAATTACTCCCTGTGATGTACTACAAAGTTTAACAAAGCTTTCACCCTTAAAAACAGTTTATACTGGTGCAGATGGTTCCCTGAAGCAAAAGTTCAATCATTCACTCTTTTTTTTCTGCCGTCATTGCCGTATCTTCAATAAATATTTCCTTGTCACTATCACGTGGTAAAGGGCCAACATTGCTATATGTATAGATATAGTGTAAACACTTTATAAAATTTAGATTGTCTTGTTTTAAAGATTGACCTTTAAAATCGTTATAGAACTATACATTCCTGAAAAATACACACCACTTCTATGATAAACACACATTTTCAAATCCTTGTGTAGACAAATCCAGGCAGCGATATCGTTAATCGTGCTAGAATAATTCTCACTAACAAATCTCACCAAGAGACAGGTTAAAATGGCTTCAAACGCGAAAATTTCGATAATCCGGTCAAATCAAATAATAAAAGTTCTTCCGTTTCAATGGGAGCCTTTTCTGTGCCACTTCGGCTGAGAGCGTGGGAATCTGTCCATACTTGGCTCGCTCTGCATCTCCGCAAAAACGATGTCAGTCCAAAAGGCGCGAAAGGGGTGGGCTATGGGAAACTATTTTAATTACTATATTTAAATGTTCCAGTTTGTGCTCACTGCCAACTCAAATTGCGTATGGAAACATTATCTAAAAAAATGCGATTGATTAATTAAAATCAATCGAAAAAAATGCAACGCCAGCCTTTCATATTTCCCCACAAAGGACAAGTCCACAGGTAAGGGTGAAAGCTCTGGCAATACACGGCGGCCACCAATGTGTTAAAAAATCTGGTAAAGCCATGGATGCAGCCACTTTTAAAGAGGTTAAACTAAATACGTTTTAACGGGGTGGTTACAAATACTATTTAAAACACACTCCACTCAGAAACCACTAAGAACTTTCTTGACGTTTAACGGAACTTTATTGTATGGACATGAATGTGAGGGAATTTGCCTTGATACATTCAATATTTCATTGGAATATTGAAACTGCATGTCTAATCCACATTTTTCTGTCATTAAGAACAAAAATAAATGACTCCATAAACAAGAAGCTCAAGTGCTGCGATTAAAAATGAGTCCCCAAATACATCACTATAGACAATGCCTAACGTTTACTAAACCATTTTGAAATTTTACTCGGAAATTTGAAAAACAGCAACTTGAATGGATATACAGTATATCATTTTTTATTTCATTTTTCTTAAGTCAAATCCTGGGCAATAGAATAGAATACACGTATACATTTTTCTTTGAAAATTACTGGGCACTGTTTTTTGAAACTAACGCTGTGAGGCTCAGGAGGGCCATTTACTGCCAATTGTTTTCAGAATATGTGGGAAAATTATATTCAATATTTTGTTTTTAAAATGTTTTTTTTTTGCTCTCAAACTTTTCAAATCCAGTTACACATATTAAATGCGGTCGCTGAACTGACCGGGATACATATTTACACAATTCAGCTACTTTATGCAGCTGACTATCTCCCCATCCTAAAAATAACAAATTTCAGAAAAAAAGCTGTACACAATCTGATTTGGATGAAGATATATGCAGGGCAAGGAATTTTCAGAGTTCATTTCAGGGAAAAATATTCCTTGTCATTAGAAGACATGGGCAAGAGGAGGGACTGGTTCCCATTTAAGTTTGATTAAAACAATACTTAAAAATTGTCCAGCATAAATCATCCAAGGACAGTTGTTTAAAATTCTTCATTAGTAAATGTAGAACAAAAACAAACTTCAGCTGGACGTGGTCTACAGCTGTTATTTTGGTCATTTTTGTTTTCCATTTCATCAGAAGGGGTTTTTTAAAAAAGGTTCTTGAGTGTTTCCAACAATTAGTTTAACTTTAGAAGTTCTTAAACTTTCTTTTAAAAAAGTCACACAATAAAAAAAAAAGAAATCACAACACTTGGAACCTCCAGGAGGCCTGGTCCTTGTAGTCCAAACAGTCCGTGGCATTGAAATTGAGTTTCCAAGAGGAGGCGGTTTGATCTTTGTAATCCAGGCAGTCTGATGAGTTGAAGGCCAGGCCCGCCCCACTGTACGCCTGGTGGTGGTGGTGATGGTGGTGGTGCCCCGAGGACTGGCTGATGTGGTGGTGTGGGTGCCCCGACATGGAGGAGGGTGCCATGGGGCTCAGCTGGTGGGGGTGGTGGTGAGAGTGCATGGGGGCAAGATAGGAGCCGCAGTCCACCCCGCCGAAGTAGGAGCTGGACGTGGACGGATAGCCCTGGCTGTAGCCTGTGGTCTGGTTGTAAGACATGCCGTAGGCCGACCCGGCCGCCCCCGAGACTGACCGCTGCATGCAGGAGGTGCTGGGGGGCGGGGTGGGGTCAGGGACCGAGACGGACAGAGGGGCGGAGCTGGGGGAGATGGAGGCGGGGCTCCAGATAGAGGACACCGGGGTGCTGATGGAGGTAGAAGTGCTGCTGATGCCGGTGTTGTTGTTGTTGTTGTTGGACGAGATCGAGCTGGAGGAGGATGAGGAGCCGGCGCTGGACACTGCTGGAGGGGTGAACTGGCCACTGCTCTCAGACCCTGTGCTCTCCCTTGTGGGTGAAGACTTCTTCTTGGGCGGCCGAACCTTGGTGTTACTGCCACTCTGCTGCTGCTGCCTACACTTGGCCCTCCGGTTCTTAAACCACACCTACACAAGTGAGAGGTGTCAAAAGATAACGCACCATTATAAGCAACTTTTTAAAAAAATGAGTGAGAATCTAAGCTGCATTTATGTCAAGACTGGCAATGATTGTCCATAATTTCCATCGAAGCCACAATTCTTTGACTCATTCTAATTTAGACAGCACGAGGACACACAAGCTAGCTATTGAATTTCTCTTTGGGGGAGAGTAACTCAATACTTTGAAATGGGCCTACTCATGTAAGACAACTGTGTCACACGCATCGACAGAATAATGAACAAATTGGCTCTAATAATGCAGCGTTAGAGTTGCTTCCTTGTTTGTTCAGAGTTTGAGGTTACCTTTCATCTCTTGATCCACGGTCCATGATTTTTTTTTTTTAAACATACAATATCAAAATAGCATTTTGACAAAAACAGCAATGTTAGCCTACACATTGAGACATAACATACTTTTGAATGGAATATGTCGAAAATGCATATCATTAACAGCCGTTGTTCTGGGTCCGATATCAAGCATGAACATTAAAGATATTTCTTGTGTTCAATGTCAGATTAAGTACTTATTGAACCAAACGAGTGAATAGATAATCATACGAGCACAAGTACGAGCTTGATCTAAATTCATAAACAGTCTACAAGGTCAGCCAGGGCTAAACAATGCAAGTGTAATCAATAAGCAAAACACCTTAGTCAAAAACTGCCAACATTTTCATCCATCTTGAAACACCTGTCCATTTTTTAATATTCATAACGAAACTATCGCAACAGAAATCCACCATGTTTTTAAAGCGAGCACAAGAGGGGGCCACTGAGCGGGTCACGTGGAAAACAGAACATCCCCACTTAATTCTCATCTCGCAGTACAAATGCATATTATTCTAGTACAACGATTGAAAGCAATTAAGTTTTAATTAGTAAACATGATTTGAAGATTTACTAGTGGCATCTACAGTAAGTATCATTAACAATATAAACCCAAACAGTACGAATACAAACCTGGACTCTGGACTCAGGTAAATTAATTTTCAGCGCCACTTCTTCTCGCATGAATATGTCCGGATAGCGCGTCTTAGCAAAGAGAGACTCCAGAACGTCCAACTGTGTGCGAGTGAAGGTAGTTCTTTCACGCCGTTGTTTTCTTGGGTTTGCTACAACAAAACACGACATAAATTAAGATAATGTGATGCGGGTCTGTAATACAGAGACAGACCAGTAAACTCGATCACAAAAGTCAAAAACGCAACTGTAGTTTGTAACACGCCTTACTGTGATTCCATAAAATTAAACATGCAATATAAAAGTGCTTTACTTCTTAAAGTTCCTTAACTTGCCACAAACAGACCAGCAAAACTGGAAAAGGCGGGTCTGTAAAAGTTAACGTTGCGCATACGTGGAGCTTCTAAGCCTGGATTTTTCTAAGGTACTGGCATCGGATATCAGAATAACTAACTATTAAACGACATATTTCAAGCCCTTGGTAACAGTCGATGTTTGTGACCACTCAAGAAATATTCAAAAGGGCACACATTGAAATCAGGTAAAATATAAATGGGTGGTATCTGAATTTTCGTAAAATATTAAATCATCGTTTAAATTTATTTTTTAGAAAATACCCATTAGAGAAAGCGTGCACAATATTTTAGCAAACTCATTTTTTACGGAAGTCACCTGGAAGTTTCCGTATCAATTTTAGTGTCAACGTTCGCACTACAAAACACCACACGTATGACTCCGACAAATGAGTTTCCGAATTTTTCTAAACTTTCTGTGGAACAAGCTGCCAGCCTTCCTGCACTCTTCACCTAAATGCGCATCAGCTGCTCCCCGCAAAGTAAATCATTTTACAACAATACAGGTTTTAGGATCCGTACGCCGGCCGATGCATTTACCTGGATATCCCACTGAAGGATGAAGCAAGTCCATAGCCGCGCCGCCCAGCCCCAGCCCGTTCATGCCGTACGGGGGCTGTTTGAGGTATGACATCATGCTAGAAGCGGTCACTTGTCCCCCCAGATCTTGACAGAAGTTTGATTTTCCTCGATGTTGCAGATCAATGAAAAATAAGTCACTAAAGTAAAAAAAAAAACAAACAAAAAGGTACGTTTCACTATGAAACCCCAGAAATGAACGACGGTTCACACCTCGTGATTCAGTGCAAATATGACAGAAATAAGAGCATGTTCAAGCAAAAGAAACCCATTTTAAATGAAAACGTTTCGAATGCCAAGACGGACAGGGGAATAGTTTAGTCGATATGCTAATTTTTGTGAAATTTCATAGCTTGGTTAAATGCACCATGCATTCGAGCACCTACTTTAGCTTTGTTACCAGTTTTTAAATATAGGCCTATTTCCGATTTGCCCAACAGAGTTGTTGGAATTATTGACTAAAGAACCTATAGACATGGAAAAATATTAATTCAACCATTTTCAGTTTGAATGTGGTACAGTGATTATAAAATTAACAGTCGTTTTTTTATTCATACCATTAGGTCATCGGGTTTCAAATTATTCTATGACAAAAATTCACTTTCTCTTTAGCTGAACTGAATTTAAATCTAGGCCTTAAACTGATCAATTTCAGTTACTGTATTAACTGAATATTGAATTCTATATTGATGTGCCTGTTTATGTGAGGAGATGTTAGCGCTAACAGGCCTCTTTTTTAACCGCCAATGGCATTCAGAAAGAATTATTGTTACTTTTTTCTGAAAAGAAATAAACTCTTTCAAGGGTTTTAATCAAGCAAACTACACATTTCTTAGCAAAATAGTGGCCCCTCATTCATTATTAACAATTACCTGTCATTCACTTTTGGATTTGGGTACATTTATTAATTTGCGATTCTCTGGTTAAGTGTGATAAGAATATTCACATTTCAATGTGCAAAGCAAATTGTTTTTACAGTAAATTTTTATTAACAGACACCCTAAAACGACGTTCAATGCAAATGACATCTAGATACAGTAAGCCAAAGAGGCTACTTTATCTTAACGAATATACCTCAAAATTATAGTCTGATATTGATTTTCAGCTCATGATGGATGGCTTTACGTGTGCATTTTACGCAAAGCATACTCCCGAAGAGTATATAACATAACATAATACAGATTGTTACGTTTGTATATATTATCACATTGTATTACCGTCCCGGTGAATTGTGTGTATCTCGGGACTTTGCTAATCCTCGGTCGTAGTGCGGTCATTTCTACTGACTTTGTCGAGCCCTTTCTCTCGCTCTCTCAAAAAGAACGATTCTGAATTAAAAGTAATTATTTTTCTTCAGCTGCAATCCAGACCAAATGTGTCATATTGTCGAAAAGTGCCTTACAATTATGTTGTTTAAACTTTACGTTTTACGCAGAAGTTCGTTGAGAAAATAATCCACGTAATTCTGTGCTAATTAAATGCGATCGTCTGTTTCCAGCTGATATAAATGGTTCGCTTTTCTGTTCGCCCATTTTTATCGTGCATCCTGAGTACGAAAGTTAAAAAAAAAAAAAAAGATTAATAGTAAAGGACAGAACGTGTGCAGGCCTCGTACCTTCCGAAAGTAACCAGTTTCCCGAGTATTTCAGTGTCGCATTTATTTTCAAGTATTTTAACTTTTCCAAAAACCAAGGGGATATTCTTTTTTAGTGCGCGCAACACCAAAAACGGCTTCTTCGGGTGCAAATCGTAATTACAATATCACCGTTTTGTAGTATTAGAAGTCCAGATGACGTAAAGGCCGAATGTCTTGTGGGATCATACAATTTACGCGGAGGTCAAAGAAGGGGAATTAGAGCAATTAAATAATCTAGAGAGATCATGCCCCTTTGCTTAATTTATAATCACACAAATAAAAATAAGGCGCACGTTCACATCCTGCAACAATAATCGCGGAGTAATGATTTAATTAATTAGCGGGTCTCCCTCAACTCCAAATGGAGAATACCTGCTCCCGTGCAGACGAAACGAGTAGCCATCCAACCATGGAGTTGTATGTGTATTCGTACGTTTGTTAAAATGCATTTCCGGCTCTGCGGGACAAAGTTTAACCAGAATGAAGAGGCAAGAACTGCAAATGAAGTCAATTACAATTTAGATTAGACCTCCAGGGAGACCATTTAAAGAAGGAGTCTTATCAGCAAAATAAATTAACAAAACCAAAACACGCCTCTCCAATTATCCACTAAGTAGATTCAACCTTTTAATGGGCAATTTGGCTCTCAAAATTATTCATTTCCATGTGAATAAAAATATAATCAGCCCCATCCAAAACTCACAGCAAGCGGAATGTTTCGTTTTATTTAATCAAACTTTTAAGTTCCAGCAGAAATTTTCCCTTAACATAAATTGATAACTAGGTTTACAATTAACACGCCACAACGCAGCTGAAAACAGCACGAACACAACACGAAACCGATGGGTTACTTGAAACTTTTGTCGAAAGGCGCCGAGGAAAACAAAAATACACAAAGATCAATTGTTTTCGGTCGTACAGTAGCTTGTCTAAAATTAATACAAGCAATGAAAAAAAATAACTTCGCAGAAATATAAAATGGTGTAGCCAGTGAACCTGAATGTGTTTATCACGTACACATACGCTAAGACAAACAGCAATTAATCGAAGGAGTACATGTTCACTTACCTTTTTTTAGGAGTTTTCTTTTCCTTTTTCCTCTTTTACTCGTTTTGCAGTCTGTTGAAGAGGCGTGACCGTGTACAAAATATCCACCAATGGAAGAAGTCTGTAGCTACAGCAAAACAATTGAAGGAGATACACACACAAAGAAATTAGAACTCTAAAAACTGTGTTGCGACATGCAGGTCTGTAGGTTACGTCAATGCTGCTAACCCACGCGTGCTCCAGCGCTTTACTGTTGCAATCTGAAAATTTCTGAAAACCAAAAAAAAAAAAGTCAAATTCAATACCTTTGGCCACTCATATGTGTCGTGCACTGTGCTTAGGTGATTGCTAATGTAGACGGATGGAGATTGATCACCTTCTCTCTACCCTGCCCTCTATGAGCGTAAGACACCTGCGGAACCGCCCACTTCAACCAATCCGTACGCGCTTCCACTCTAACAGACTGCGGAAATGGCCAGTCCAGGCTGGGAGGCGCTTGAAAACCCCTCCCCTTCAGACAGCGGACGAAATCAGCGTGCAAAGACCGGACAGATGACAAAAAGAAAATAAAACATTTCCAGTTAAAACAGATTGCATTATTTAAAACAGAGCATCTGCTGTATTGATAACACTTCGTTGCCGTTTTAAACTGAATTTTACTGAAAGTTAAGCATCAAAAAATACAAAAGGGCATTTTTAGAGGATTTAGCCTCGTTTTTTGGGTTAGCTAGCTCCATTAACAACCAGCAACACAAAAATTATACTTAAAAGGCAATAAACATGATACATTTTCAAATTTTATTGCTTTTCGTTTTACAAATGCAGTTTTCTTTTGAAATGAACAGGGTAAACCAGACTTGCCTAGAATTTTGTATTTTTTCAGTTTCTGGCATTTTAAAGTACTGTAGTACGCTCGTGTCATGTGCTTTCTAAGCACATAATATGCAAGGGCCAACAAAAGTTTTACATTATGGTGTCTAACTATAACATCTATCAAATTAATTATTCACTTGTAATGTCCACAAAAGAAAAGAAAAGAAAACATGTCTTAGGTCCAAGTGCAGTCTGAGTCCCTGTAGGAAATAGTTGATAAAAACGAATTCTGAAAAATATTTTCACTTATGACAAGTGAATATCAATGCGGCTATCAACGAAGTTGAGAAGGAACTTTGTAGCCATGTAATTTAAACTTAAATTCTACAAATATCTGAGCCTGTCTCAGATGAATCAGCTGTGGTGTTTTTGATTGCAGACTGTGTTGATGCGTAAGAATACTGTCTATGGACATGATGTTTAGATTTATTTATATTCAGTTTATTATGCCATGGAAGAGGGTGGGAGTTTAAATTATCCCTGTTATTTATTTTTTTTCAAATATTGTTACCTCATCTCATGAATATTAATGACGAGCTAATCCCCACTTAGAATTACATTTGAGAATAGTCAGCGTTAAGTTTAATAGGGACAGTCTTTTTACACACTGAGGGGGAAACGTGAAAAGAATTAAAGAAAAAAACTCAGGCGATCCGGAAAATAAATGAAATCAGCCCAGAAAGACTCTTGGAGGCTTCGAATCAATGAAAGCACCTTTCAAGCCTCACTTTCCAAAAGAAATGCCAATAAAATACGGTAACAGAATATCACGGAGGGCGCACTGTTTCCTTAACTGTTTTTCAAAGGGTCGGTGAGATGCTCTGAGGACCCTAATAAGCCTTCGGTCAGTCCTTTTGTTGATCTCACAAAATCAACTCATTCTGATAGAGGCCGGAGCTGAAAGCGAGCTAATGTTCAAAGAAAGTGACCGACAGACGATTGAAATCACTTTTTTACCATGCAGGTTTACACGATTCTTCTACAGATCTTGAAAAAAAAAAGTCATCGACACAAGCACTTGTTTTAAATAGACTAAGAAAGAGGCCGCTAAGCCATTTAAGGTTATGGGGGAGGAAAATAGTTTCTAAGTTATTTTGCCCAACAGCCCTATACACACCACTGCAGTATACCGCGTATGTGCATCACTACACTTGAGAATAAGACAATTTTCAAAGACTGGACCTTAACAATATTCACAGGGTGCAATTATAATGTGTTTATTTTCTACAGCTTCCCACCACAAGCATCTTAAATGTCCTCCAAAGTTGAGATACAGGAACGTCTGTGTCTTGGACAAAATTAATATGATTTAAAAACACAAAAGGGGGACACTCCTTTAACAATCCCCCAGATTTACTATTTTTATGCCTGGGGTCTGTTTAAGAAGATGTGATCGATCTTTTTAAGTATCAAGATATCAAGTAGCACTAACCTTTTGTAACAAGAGTATTCTAATCCCAAATTGCAGCCGAATTTTCTTAATGCCGATCCCGTAAAGCTCGGGATTAGGGAAGCGAAGAGAGGGGGGGAAAGTTTTGTCTCTTTAGCTGGCAGCATTGGTGTGGGCCGTGTATGTTGTCGGTACTTATTAAAACGATGATGCAAAGTACGAAGTTGTAAAAAACCGTGTGCTCTAGGACCAGTAACGTCTTCCCTTGGCATTTTTTTTTTGTAAGTAGGATAGTCCATGGCCGGGGATTTATGAAATCCTACCGATCAACACCTGCGAGGTGAGGGTACAGACTTCAAAGTATCTACATCCACAATACACAGGAGATCAATCCATTCGCGCACATGTATCTTCTAGGTAGGCTGTTTCTCCTTTATTCAATACCCAGGCTGCTAATTCGAACGTTTTGCAAACCCTCTTTATTTTTTTATTCGTTTTGCTGACGCTACTATGGAATTAATTCGAGTTTTTCTCTCTTATTGGTTGCGTAGTTTATTCGTGAACGCCAAAACGAGCACTGCGTTGGAAATAACCGCACAGGTAAGGACCGCGTGATAATGCATTTTTCTTTACTTATTTCCTTTTTAAAATGACTGAATTTGGGTTATTCTTGGTGTAAAAAATATTTTTTTTCTAGCCGCGCATTCTGAGGAATTGATCCGTTTTTTCTCTAATGATAATTATATGAACAGAAGGCAAGCCGTCACTAGCCGTTTTTCTTTGGTTTGTTATTAAAAAAAACGACACGACTCGCTGTTAGGGACATGCATGACGGTGCTGAGATTGAAATGATGCCTGAACTCGGTAAATAAATAAGGGGTGGGGGAAGGGTTATATGGGTTTATCATACAACGTTACTGTTTGGTATCGGTCTGCTGTAATCATCCACACGTATTTCAAATATAGCCGATATGAGCCGGCTCTTCAGATTGTTTAAACTTTTCACGCTGAGGTCCTCTGTATTTTAGGCTACTGCTATTTGTAGTATAATTTCAACAATATGTACTCCATCAATGCACTGAACTACACCGAAGCAACTAAATAAAAGCGATACATTTTTATTGCTTGTCAGCTATTGAGCTGTTTCATTTTGCAGTTTCGATTCCGAAAAAAATACTTTCGCACCCTTGAGATAATTTAAAATAATCATATATTAAGAAATCTAAACCAACTACTCTCTTGTACGCAGAACTTTTGGCTTCTGACACGCAGTATACTGAACGTAAGCCCATTTGTAATTACAAAAGCCTGACAGATGAATGCACCGAAACGCAAGGAAAATAACCTGTGCATTTCCCTAGGTGTAATTGGCGTTGAAAGGAATTAATTGTGTGCTTTTCAGCAGATTGCGGTCAGAGTGATATCAGAATCATAAAAATGCCTAGGGGGACATGTTGTGGGTATACACTTGGTCCCAAGCAGAGAACCAATAGGTAAATGAATTTGAAAGTATCAGAAAGGCCAGAGAGGACGTCAGCTGTCAAACTCCATTTTTCTCTGTTTAATCACAGAGATGAAGCGGGAATGTACTCCGCGGCCAGTGTCTTTAAAAGGCGGCACTTCACTTCAACCCGGCTGCAAAGATGAGCAGGGGGTAAACAGACTTTCTGTACAGAACGAGTTCGTCATACCTGTTTTTCGGGAAAAGTAATGTGGAGTTAGTTTTAATTCATCTTCATCAAAGAAACATTCATCTATAAATGCGCGTAGGGCGCTGTGGGTTTTGGTAAAACCATAGGGAACGTGTTTTCACACTAAGGATGTATGTGTAGGCTACTGTTTTTTTTTCTTCATCAAAAGCACATTGGTATAAATTCAGGGCCCGTAGGTATACGTGCACCCAGACAGTACATATTTATTTCAGAAGAGGTGAGGATGATAAGTAAATAAGTAATAAGTAAAAAAACAACATACATTTTAAAAAAGAATAGACTGACAACAAGGTAGAAACGTTCCACACTGAATGCATGCCGACCGCTGAAAGGACACGTATTTCTAAGTTTACTGTCAGTAGCCATTTATGTTTCGCGCTTTCTCCTGGCAAATGTTCTTCCAGGAAACTGATATTGTTGAAATCTTCCTAAGATTTTTACAAAAAGATTTTTTTAAAGTATCGGAGTTAAATGTAAATTGTTAAATACAATGAAGTTTACTACTTTGTTTACACAAAGTATGAGCTTATGTAACATACCTCATGCATTAACAGTTCCACAATTAGGAACAGAATGCTGAAATCCTTAATATGAAAGAAAAAAAAACTATGCTGAAAACACTGCATCCTTTAAACCACAGACATTGACAAGGGTTTGAATTTAATTAACCCACCAGGTTCTTTTATTTTTAATACTAAATAACATAAAACACGTTTTATTTTACCCCACTGTTGGAACACTTTCCTTTTATGTTCTGCCAAACATGTCCTGCAGGTAACATTTACTAAATTCCTTAGTGCATTTAGGTTTTTGGAGACAGTTTTTATTGTGGCCATATCTTCCAGCATTTCAATTCAAGTAAGTGTACATTTAAAGCTCATGATTTCAGATTTTTTTTTTAAACTACATGTATTTTTTTCCTCACTGGGCCCTGTACTCATATTGGGACATTCCTAAACCACTCACCAAAAACACATGAAATGAACAAGCACGCATAATATTAAAGTACTGGGAGTTTATTGAACTCATACATGACACTAGAATAAATAAACAAGCAACTGTTTGCACAAAAGACAGCTGCACCAGATGTGAAACCTAAATATCTGCACATTAAAGCATTTTTTTTTATGAAGTGTACAATAAATATTAACAAATGTCTTTGCGCAAATATACATGGCCTTGATGTTACTCACTTGCATGTGATCCAAAGGGACAAACAGCAATAAATAGTTACCCTTGTCATTTGTTTTGATATTGAGCAAAAGTTTGCAAGCTGTTGTAAGTCATACCGGTAATGATAGGCAGGCTATTCATTCTCTCCTCTGCATCCCTAACACCTCACCCCTCCTCTTGACTCACCTTGATCAGTTTTCCAATCGCCTGGTGAAATAAACTTGAGTAATACAAAGAAGGGGCATTCAATCTTACCACTGTGGCACTTGGTGCTTAACTTTTGAGTTGGGAATCTCAGCAAGTATTCCCTTACATCCAGTTTTCAGCTTTTGAAAAATATTTTTGGCCAGTTTTAGTAATAGCCAAACTTGTGCAGACTAAATATATGTACATATAGAAAAATTAATTCATAGGTTTAATTTGTTCTGTTTGTTAAAGAGGAGACACCATATTTTCTTTGTTTGCCCCAACTGTAAAGCAGTCTCATTCTTTAATGTAACCATTTTAAGGTGATGAAAAACCCTAAAACAATCCTTAAAAAATTAGGTCCAGCATCAATGTCAAGATTTGAAAAGTTTTAATGATACACAATGATGATTTGCATCAGTGAAACATTCCCTCTTCAACCCAAAGGGCCACATTCAATCTAACCTCAATGTTCTTTGTCCTTAAGTATTACATTTTTTGTGCTTCACACATTTTTTTTTTGTTTTTAGTGACCACCCAACTCACTATGTTGTACTTAAAAGGAAATCAAATACAACATGTAAATGTCTTCTACATCTTCTTTTTGCTTCATACATATAAGGATAAACCCTTATGTGGTTATATTGAACATGGCCTAAATCTTGCTTAGTATTACTTTTCCTCATCTTGATAACCATAAGCATGTATGTGTGCGGTATTTTAAACCTTTTATAGCTGTGCCCCTCCAAGTAAAACATTCAAATGGACAAGTCTGTGTGCATTTGTAGTTGCATTTTCATATTAAAAGTAAAACCAGAAAATAAAGCCATTACATGAAATATTTTTCATAATTTTTTTTACAGATATGACTTCATTGGTTATGTTTTCTCGCAGTGGGTTGTGTGCATTAAATACAAGTACCATACTTGTTTGACAAAAGTAAACCAATAAAAACATGGAACAAAATTCAGTATAAACTGATAAAAAGCCATTGAAGGGACAATTTCTGAAACCCTTAACAGCACGCATTATACAGTTCCAAACCAGATAATTATTCGATTATCAGGTTCATGTCATTGTTAGGTTTTTGTGTAATATTCATAATAAAGACAGATTTTGTTGTTTTTTAAAAAAAAAACACAATTGCAGGAGTCACTGAATGACACACTTGTCTTCTTTCTTGGCCATTTTGCCTTTGTTTTGCTCCAGCGTCCTCTCCAAGTGTTCATCCTCCTCTTCAGCCCTGGGGAGACAGAAGATGGCATTAGGAGCCATGGGATGGCATGGCAACGTGTCCCCATCCACCTGCCCGATGGGCAAACGACAGGACAAGCCAAAGGACAAATCGCAACGCTTCCTCCGACCTGCACCCCTCATCCCTCTGCGAGCTCGGCCGACTTCCACGTCCAAAGGAACGGGATGGTCACGCCCGCGCACGCTCTGACACTGACCAGACATCGCAACCCAGCCCCCGCTGATGCCTCACGGGCCTTCTGACGTCACTTACTCCTTCTCCTGGGCGTCCAGGTCCCTGACCAGCGCGTCCCGTTTGTTGACCAGTATAACCAGCTCGTCCAGCAGCAGCTGCTCCCGGCGCTTCTGCGCCTCTGTCTTCTGCCAGTCTGAAAAGACACATCCAGAGAGAGGGCTCAGGACTGCCTGTGTCTGCTCCATGCCCTGCACTGAGAGGAGGTTACTTATCCTGAACAAGCTGAAGTCACAAAACACTACCGACATCCGAACAACCACGTTTCCTGCAGAACCCTTTAAGGCAGTTTCAAAAAACAGATTCCAGGCAGAAGGATGAATGACAACAGGCTACCATGGGAAGAAGGGTAGTTCTCCCCAGTTCACTATGACAGGAGGTATTTCTTTTTATGTGGAAGCATATGGGCACATGTAAATAATTCACTACATTTATGGGCTGTGAACTGCCCCAGTGCAATTCAGTTTGTATTCAGTATTCACCGCATACATACACAGTGTACTACTCTATATGTATGAGCAGCAGGTAGCAAATATATGTATGTACACCCATATACCCATACTGTACAGAGATCTTCAAGATGCATATTCGTTAAATTAAAAAAAGATATTTAAATCATTTGTGTCTAATCGGTCCTATGGAGGATGACTACATAAGGAGACGGGCAGCACAAGGGTGCATGTGCTCCATCTCAGATGGAATCAGGCCCTGTAGATTGAGGGCGAGTCCTTCCAGGAGCACGCCGGCTCCACGCCCTGTCTCCAGCAGCCTCGGCCTGCAGGTGAGGGCTCGTGCTCCAGGCAGAAATATCACATCGTCTGGGTTCACTCCGTCTGACGCGTGGACCTGCGGCCCAATTTCTACAGTGCAAAACGCCACGCTATGCGCTCGCAGCTAAAAGGTAAAAAAAAAAAAAAAAAAAAAGATGACGACGTGAGTAGCTGCTCCTCAGTGCAAAAAAAAAAAAACTATACGAAACAAAGAGTAAAACCAGTCAGAGATGTGCTGGGCTGTATGGTGAACAGAAGCCCCACGTTTACCGAGGCAACTAAAAAAAAAAAGAAAGATTCAACAATAATTCATGAGATGAAGAGGTTTCTAATGTCAGTCCAAAAATAAGCACCCGCAACGGCAGTTTATAAAAAAATAAATAGTTCACCTCTCATTCCGTCAAAATGCAACAGTTGGGCGGATCTCATGCTGGGCACCATGTGTTTGTCTGAAAGGTCTGCTTTTTTCTCATTTAACCTCTGTGCCTTTGAAGTCGGGCACAGAGCGAAATGAACTCAGTCCCAATATTCGGCCTGTTATTTTTCCCTTATGCACCAAATTAAATTGCCGTTCTGTCATTAGCCCCACAACGGTCTAACACTTAAAATAGCCATAATCAGGACTAACGGTTTTCAAAAGCCAAAAAAAGCAGTATTTCTTTTGCGAGCTGCGGCAGTGAAACCTCTCCACAGGGGCTACAATAACTGACAGGTCAGATGGGTACAGTGGCAAAAACACTACGGTCAGGCTTTATACTTGGTTTTTGGTTATCGAGGCTATCATCCTGTTCTCTTTTTGGGAAGACCCACTTCAATTAACTTGGAAAGCAAGACCCTCAGAAGGACGACCCCCCATTCCATGTGAGAGATGGGTATTTGTCCACCTCCCAGACAAGACAGAGCCTAACCCTTTACTGTACTTGTTTCTGCATTGACCCCCACAGGCCTCTACTGTCACAGTGGTCCCTGCAATTCAACAACACTCCATATTCCTGACAAAGGCAATACAAGCCTGCAGAGAGAGAAGGCAGAGGCACAGGGAAAAAAAAAACTTTTCCAAAAGGCCTCATATCTCAGAAAGGGTTGAAAGGAAGAGAAGACCCCCCCCCCTCCAAACTCCACACACCTCTGAGCCAAAAAGCCAAAGTGTTTCCACGACCGAGCAGACAGGAGGGGGGGGGGGGGCAAGCAGCTGTCCGTCACAGCCGCAGCTGTCCCGCCCCCCTCATTAGGAAGGTAAACAATGAGGAGGAATGATGAGAGACACTGCAGAACAAATGAGGACCAGGAGGGGAAATCAGACACCAGCTTAAAAACCCGTAGCCACTCGCTGAAGCCGCCGTCACCCCCCCCCCCCGCCCAAAACCCAAAAAAGAGGGAGAAAAAAACCAAGAGCAAAGAGTGTGTGCGATCCTTTTGGATTACCCTCCCCTCTCCCTTTCTCCACTGCCTTGGGCAATCACGTTAAAACTCACATGGTCGGTGCTTATTCAGATAACCCTAACAATGCACACCAATGGTAACCATGTGAGTCCTCACAAGCCACACAAGAATGCACCAGTTCAAATCCCCATGACCCCCCCCCCCCCTCACCCCTCCCCCTCACCCCTCCCAATGCAAAATTTATTCAAGAGTGCATACGGCCCGGCAGCTTCATGAAAGCAAGTGGTTCTTCATGGAGTTCTGCTTTTTATTTACAAGTTTACAATGTGATACTACTCACCAAGAGGGATTTGTTGCCACAAACTGTCCAGTAAAATTCTGCCCTAACTTTTAATGACGCAAGAGGGCATATTATTTCACTGCACATTATTCGGCTGCAGATCTTTATGTAGTTACTTTTTTTTTTTTTTAAGAAAAGGGGTGGAAGAAGCAGAGCTGAGTACATGATCTCATTTCAAAAGTTCTCTTTTCCTGAAGTAGCCAATGACCACAAAAGCATAAATGAACACGGAGCAACCAGAAAAACATTTCAGGGAACATACAGAAAATGAATTATTGTCACAAAAAATACCTCCTAACAACTATGAGGCATAATTCTTTAAAGATAAAAACCTTTTGTAAAAAATTAAACTCTAGGACTGTCTTCCAGTGCATATATCTTTATTTGTCAACTACAGAATATTTTCCATGTTTCAGTGACTGTCTAACTCGTAATACAGTATAACTAACAGAAAGGTAACACTTGCTTAAGTTCGTAATTCAAAACCAGGGAAGCACCACACTGTTCAGATGGAATCCAGACAAAAGTGTTCACACTGTTTCTTCCAGCAAAATAAAAGAAGTCAAGGTATGACTTGGAGAAACAAAATTTGAATCTACCATGAATATAATGTTAACAATATGGAAGTTGTGATGGCTGCGTTCGAGATACAAATCTGAATGTACTGCAAATATAATAGTGAAAAAAGTTGTGGTGACACCTTTCATACCAAAGCTGTGGGAAAGGGAGAACATTATAATAGTGTGCTGAAATGTACTAAGGGGTCACATATGAATTACAAAAAGAAATACCACTTCTAGAATCTTTTATAAATAGTTATTAAAGTTGCACTACAGACTGACTATCCACCTTTTTAGAGGGCTAAAAGTCAATTATTGACCTTGAAAAAAGGGGGGAAAACAGCCACGGAAAAACAGTTTGAGCCTTAAGAAAAGGCATCTGTACTTTGATGGACATTAACACAGTTTTTGTGTAGAGTGCAGGGGGAAATAGCCACCCAGGCTTATCTTTAGTTCCAGTCAACTAGCAATCCTGAAAGAGTTTGCAACATCATCAGAGCTGGCCATTTGATAGGATTCTAGCACTGCATCTAATCAATCTGTGGAATAGTGTGGCCCAGACGTGTAACAAAGCTCAAATAGATTTACAAATGGGGTTGTTAGGGGATAAGCTCCTGCACAGGATTACATATTGATTTGAAACATATAAAAAAAAAGCTTATCATATAAAACCGTAACTGCAAAAAAATAGGGAATCTATGCATAAATCCCTGTAAGAAAGAAACGTCCACTTTCAAACACACAAGCCATGGAGTGAATCAAGCCACACAGCTGAGGACGGGAAACAGAAAAGGATCTCCCTGAAATGAAGGCACGGGCCAAACAGATCCATTTAGGGAGAGAACAGCGGCCGTGGCGTGATGCGCAAGGCACATGACGAACTGGAAATGCACAGGACGTGTGTCGGCGCTGGATTACCCCCAGTGCCATCCGAAGTGCTCTCTACTCCTCTGTGTAGGCAAGCTGGGAATCAACCAAATTCACATAATCAAGCCAAATCACACTGCGGTTTTGATTTGTCTGTTTCCTTGCCGTTTAACGCTGCAGTAATTAATGCATCATTCTTTCCCTGATTTGTCTGAGACATACAGCCACTTGAGAAGCCACTGGAGGGAGAAGCCTTCTGATCATGAACAGACACTTGAACAGTATATCTGCAGTGTTAATGTAGGCCTGTCTACTGTAAGTAAAAGTCAGATTTCCATTCCTGTTCACGTTTCCCAGAGCAAATAATAAGAGCCCTGGTTAGCACCAATATTTGACACGCTATCATCACCTCACCATGAGACCGCTGCCCCTGTCCCTCCCTCCCACTCCACACCGCAGGGTATATAAACACACCAGGTTGTGGCTGTGGTTGGGGGGTGCGAATGGGGGGGGGGGGGGGTTTCTCACAGGTTGAGCTCGCCTCAGATAAAGGGCCTCCACTTTCTATCCGAGGGTCTCTGCACCTTTGAGGCCCTGTCTCTCTGTCATCAGCTGACCAAGCAAATCAGCAATTACCTGTCTGTGCAGTGCCCTCCTGAATGGACCTGTTGGAGCACTAAATAAGAAAAGCCAGACGCGCTCTCCCCTCGCCAGCGGCTCAGAACTATCTCCCTGCCCCAAAGAAAGCCCTACCACCCACCGCCGGGCGCTTCCCCCTCACACAGAGAGGCAGGCTGATAAGTTACGGCTGGTGCGGAAGATTCAACAAGTCGAGGTGCAGCCGGGCCGAACACACGCGGACCCCTCCGCCTTCCTCGCGGCACCCGGAGCAGGTTCCCACGGCGACGGCCGATTCTCATCCCGTTTCATATTCTCTCTCTCTCTCGCGGACACGCTCTGGCCATCAATGGCCCGGTATCAATCTCAAGGGGAATGAAGGCCCCTCTTACCTTTTTATGCGGCTTTGCCCTGTGCGTTTCTGATTCTAACCGCAAGCGCCAGTGAAACGCTGACCTGATAACTCAGCACTGAGCACCTCACGCTACGTTTTCAGCCGAGGCGAGAATTGTGGCGCGTGGCCGACTTGAGCGATCCGAGAAGGGAATGTCATACTTCCACATCTTAAAAGGCCAAAATCCCAACTCCCACAGTCGGTGTGTTCATTTCTATTATGACACAGAGGGTGCAAATGACCCACCCTTGAAACGGGCACACAGATGTAGATTTTCTCCCCTCAACACCTTATAAACGGGAGATAAAAGGGATCAGGTAGGCTGGTGCCTGTCAGACGTAACAATAAAAAAAAAAAAAAAAACACAAGAACTCTGCCTTGCTGCTCGGCTATGCATGTCTGCTGTCAGCCAGGGCCCCCAAACTAATTAGAATTGATTTATTATGGACCAGGTACCTTATCAGGTGGAGAAAGAAATTACCATGGCTAGCCAAGGGGTGCCGGGGTCAACACAGAATAGCAAAATCAATTTGCATTGATTGTAAAAGGTTCATTTTGCGAAAGAGGACACAGTCAAAGGGATTAAACTTAAGCAGACAACTTTAATACAACACAATGGGGTTTTTTTCCCTCCCAAAGCTTCATAAACAATGGTGAAAACATCTGCCTCCTCTGACCTAGCTGCCAAAATAAAGTAACGTTTCCTTCTGAGGCATATCAAATTCACACACATAGGTAATACAGAGTTTGGTTTGTGTGAAGTGCACCTGAAGCTGGTATGAATACAATCAAGGGGGGGGTGACAAAAATCTGATAAAAATGTAACTTAACACACTGCTTACATACAACAGAAACCTCTATATAGTAATGACAGAGCACTGTATGCCACAAGGCAAACATGTAAGTGATTGCATGTCATGCTGACCCAGTTACTTACATTAATAATAATATAAATGTTACGTTCTTGTTTCAAATCACTGAACTATCACAATTCTGAAACAAACTACTCTGCTCCAGGAAGTCAGTTTAATAATCAAACTGTATCCAAATCTCACCCGAAGAAATTAAATAAATGAAAAATCAACACCACATGAAAGCAATTGCAGCATTTAAAAAATGGCCAGCACAAAGGCCTTCGTTGCGGTGAGAACACATGTGAGCTTCTGAACCATATATGAAAGCAGACTGAAGAATTTACAGCGCTAAGCGATTCAGAGCTTGATTCATTCGCTGGCTCACTCGCTCGCTCACTCTTACCTTCAATCGCCAGCATTGCTCTCAACTCCCGGTTCAGCAGCTCAAAGCGCCTCTCCAGATCGTGCTCCTTTTCCCTAGGCAAGTTGTAAAAGTTCATCAATATGTTAATGACTAAATCATTAAACACTTAAAGAAACCTTTAATAAACATTGATTTAAGCACTCGGCATCACCTCTCCAGCTTCACATTAATCTACTGCAAATAACTGATACACAAACCTGCAATACAGAGCTTTGCAGACGGGCCAAAAAAAAAAAAAGGGAAATAGACAGGGGAAAAAAAAAAAGAGTTCACGTGCAAATTTCATTCCACCTCTTTCATATGTATTAAGTCTGCTAATTCTCCCAATAATAGAATTTGTCCTTCAGTGCAAATTCTGTGACAAAGAAGGAAATGAAACATAAAATCACAATCAGGGCTCATTTAATTGGCCATTTCAAAAGCTCTGCCTTATGATATGATTAAATACATTTTTAAATATCACTGGCCTGAGATTTTACACTTCTTATATATTAAAGTGAAAAGACGAGATGAAGTTCCATATATTCAGTGCTACAGGGAACTGAGGACATGAATTGCATAGGGTGCAATAGGCAATTAAAATGTCAGTGGTCAATTCAATGTGCCAAGAATGTATTACAAGGAGGAAACACACAAACCATGATGACACTTCACTATAGTCACTTTTCAATTAAAATTGTATTGATACGATAATAGCATTAGTAAGACATAGACAATAAAACATTTTACTCTCCAGACAAAATAGCTGTCTATATAAACTTTTCATTAATATATATTTTTCACTATGGAGCAAGAAGGTGTAAATGCTACTTGAGTAGCGAAACCTTAATTACTCGTAGGGATTATCTGTTGTTTATTAAATACCTGCCATAGCAGAGAACAGTGTGAAGACTGCGGAATGAACGGCAGAATGATGTCAGGATTATCAGCTGAGGACAGTGAGTGGAAGGGGTGCAACTCACAGCAGCGAGAGCTGGTTCTGCCTCCTGATCAGAGCGTTCTTCTTGTTGACCAGCGTGAACCATTCCTGCATCATGGCCTCTTCCTCCTCCTTGCTGTTCCCTGGAAGGACAGACCGCATGGCTGCATTAAGACCACAGACGGCCTGCTACGTCAGCAGAGCGAGGTCAATAACAGCAATGACCTTCAAGGCAAGGCGGTGCGTGGGCAGAGCAAGGTCAACAGCAACCGTGACCTTCCAAGCACAAAAAGGTTAATTAGAGTCTAAGGAACACAATAAAAGTTTTGTCCGCCCGCACACACACACACGCTCATGCGCGCGCGCACACACACACACACACACAGACACAGACAGACACACACACACACGCACACACACATATATATAAAATAGAGACTGACGTGTCACACGGGAGGTCTGCTAGATGTCAGACACTTAAGACGATGTTGCTGGCGTCAATGGAGGAGATGTTGCTTTAAAAGCTTGGATTACCCTGCTTGTACGAGCAGGTGTGCGGGTACCCACGCCACGCGTCTGGACGCCGCCCCTCGGCCGGTCTGGTGTGGCTGCGTAGGCCCCGGCGCTGATACCCTCAAACGGCGCCGTGATACGTATCGGATGAACACTTGAAGTGCGGCGCACAAAGCGGCAGGTAAACCCAAGCCCTCCCCAGAGGCAGCAGGGCCGCCCCCTTCCAATAAAGAGAGAGAGCGGCGGCTCTGACAGACACACGGCCCGCGTTTCAGCCCGCCGAGATTAATATTAACGGAGACAGCGGAGGGCAGGGATGGTGCTGCCGTCCGCTCGCTATCGGAGGCATCGAAGGGCCTCAGAGCAGCGCCTCAGCTCCGCTTTCAAAGGGTAAGGGAAGCCGTGTTAACGGGTAGAAAAGGGCTACGTTCTCAGCCTGACCAGTAACTGGCGAGCAGCAAGTTGCGAATTAAATGAGTTCATTAAGCAGGTCTGAGCCGAAGGCCGTGATGGGCGCCCATTAAAGTTACAAGTCTTGCAGTTGACACCAATTAATTGTTTGAGGGAGGATAAAGGGCGGAGAACGGTCCTCTAAGCTTGTGTAATCACCTCTGCAAGTCACCAGACTTTGCCATACGCTGACAGAATTAGCAGCGTAAACCAATATAAACACAAAAACTTGGTTTCTGGTTTCTGATATCCAGCGCATAGGAGGGACGTTCTTAAAGAGCAGACAATGGAAGTGGATGGTGACAGTACTGAGAGAGACACAGGACACCTGAGGTGACTTCAACCATCAAAACACAATGACTGACAGTGCCGGTGGGAAACGGCGTTCCTAGGATTGCAAAGGCACTCCACAATCTTACAATAGACTTAAGCGTCCATCGGCACCATTCCAAAACATTGCTAAACAATTAGAAAACCTGCCTCTGTAGCAGTTACCTGGACAGCGTGTTGAGAATGGGGGAGAAGAGCCTGTCAGAGTCAGAATGTGCTCAGATAAAGAGGCCACAGAGAGTTGAACACCCACTACAGGTGAGAGCAACACTCATCTCAAATAAAGTGTAGGGAGGGAGGGTATTTTAAGTACAGGCAGATGAGTATTCCCCAACATTGCCGCTTGAGGCAGAACTCGCTGAGCACCTGGTGGATTTCTATGTGCAAAGTGAGGACCGTGAGTATTTCCTCAGAGCCAAAAAATCAACAAACATATAGACCCTCCACAACTCCTTTATAATTGGCACACAGAGCAATAGAAATGTATTCACTGAAAAATGTGGGTCAAGGAAATCACAAGTTTAATTACTTTTCTAATAGCATGATTTTGATAAGAGTGTGATGTAATTAAAAAAGAATCTCACAAATCTGAAAACACAGCACATTACAGCACACTAGGCACACAGTGTGTGGTGTGTATCCAGAGTACACCATGTTTGTGACAGGAGGCAGGGGGGTTTGCAATAGAAAATCAGCTGGTGGAGAGTAACAGTGCGGGACTGGCGTTGCCTGGCACCCATGTGACTGCGACGCTGGTCATGTGAGGCCCGCACGACGGACGCAAATCCCCCGCCGTCAACAAAGGTGGCAGCAGCGCGCCGGTGGGGGGTACGGAGAGCAGCGGGACGGAAGCCCTGTCACTCAGCACAGCGGACCGGGACTTTCTGCCGCACCGGCCTTTATGATATGGGGAACGGCCCGACGCATATAACGTTATTAATAACTGCAGGGTTTGGCAATCGGGCCTTGGATTAAAGGAGTCGACTTTTAAGAAAAGGCACAGCTTGGATAAAGGGAGCGCTGACATGTCGCCCTGACTGCCCGGCACATAAAAGACAAGAGCGCTTTGAATAACCTTGTAGCTCTGCGACGCTGTACGGCAGCGAGAGCGTGCCACAGATACGCGGCCACACTCCTCGCCGTCTCTCCCGCCCCCGCCTGCTGGCAGAGGGGCTGGGAAAGTGCTGGAGGCTGGAGGGGAGAGGCCTTCTCTCCACACAGCTGCCCGTCTCCAGTCACTCAGGCTCTCGAGTTCGGCCCCCTTGAACGCTGACCCAGGTCACTCCTGACTCACGGCTAATACGCCTCTGCATTCTGCAGCCGCAACCTTTGATCTTCTACAATTCGCCGGGACGCACGACCCCGCCAATTAAAATGACGTGGCCTGCTGGACACATCTATTTGTGCGCATAGTTTAGAAGGGAAAATATATAACACGCAGGCATGTACCTGGGCTGCACATCTGAGCATTTTTACAAGCCTGCACTAGTTCTGTCATCCTCCTCGACAGCTTTTGACATCAATTGACATTTTTATCATATCCTGTAGAGGTGCTTTTAAAACCTGAAAAGTTTTTTTTTTTTTTTTTTTTTTGGACAAGACAAAAATCAAACCTTAACATTTGTTGGATACATTTAAAAAGATTCCCCAAAAATACCTCAAAGTTTCATAACAATGAAAGGCTTGAAAAATACTAAGAAATGACAATATGAAGGTAAATACTGAAGCATTGTCAATATTCACAGAAAACTCAGTTCAAGTGCTGCAGTCTCAGAAACACAGGCAACAACAGCCAAGTCAAACACATTACCTACACAAGTACAACTAATATATAAACGTTTATGTGCAATTCCGTCATTTACAAACCTTTACACATGTATGTATATTTACCAGAAGAAAGGCTATAATGCCTATACAGCAACGACAGCAGTAACTTTGCTCTGATACAACGTTAATTATTATGACAATGATTATTATAATATGCTATCGTCATTATTAGTATTATCATGATTATTCACACCAATTATTACAAAACAGTAAATACCCTATAATACAATAAATTATTGTTATTTATAGTAGTAGAAGTAAGAGGATTGTATTGTGAGGTCGAGGTCATTATTGCAGCTGTGATCATTCCCCTCGTGCAGTCCGCGTGCGCTGAGCGGAGCGAGAGGCATGAGGGGACAGAGAGGGGACTGCGGTTCCTCTCTCCTCCGAGTGGAGCAGCAGTCCAGGGAGAACACGCCCGTCCCCGAGGCCCGAGGGCCAGTCAGAGAGAGCAAGCCTCAATAGCCAAATAAGATTAAGATAGCCATCTCAGCCACTGCTACATTCAGGCCAGATAGGAATAATGAAAAAGCCTGCGGTCCAAACCTGCTGCTTTTTTCTGGGTGTCGTCTGCTGATTATCAGACTGAGGGCTCTGCCATTCGCACATTCATATACATATGTATGGAGAACAGGAAACACAACTCCTATCTTCCTCCATTCCTTAAGCTAAAAAGATTACTCGGCTGTCATTTATGGACAGATTTTCAGCGCACCACAAAATGTAAACATTTCCTTGTTCTTGTTCTACATCCCATGTTTGTGTACAGAGACATACGCTGTTGGCATATTTGCACAATTAATACGTTGGCGTTCTATCTAGACACCCACTGCGCGGCCAAATAAATAATAAATTAATAAATTACTTTTTTTAAAATCTCAATGCAATGTCATTCTACACACACACACACGCACGCACGCACAGACAAAAATGCTGTGCGTATTAAAAAAAAAAAAAAAAAAAACATAACGGCTGCAGTGTACCTGTCCTTAACATGCCATTCGCCTTTGTTTTACACCGTTAAAACAGAAATTAAAACGGAACGAAAAAATATTGTGAGGGATTCTGTTGCCCTCGTTTATAAAAAGAGAGGAAGTATTCACTGCAGCCTAATCCACCTACTTGACAAAAACGGCAGAGAAACGGCAACAGGAGCACTTCCCAGCTTTACTCCCTCCGCTTTACATCATGTTTGTTCTTCTATTTGTTTCAGATAAAAATCTTCAAATGACACTAAGAGGGGAGAACCATTACAAACTAATCCCGGTTTTAATAAAAGCTAAAAAAACCTGGGTTTCTTTACTTAGGAGAAGAGGAGGGGGATGAGAAAAGAGGAAAGGAAAAGAAAAGAGGGGAAAAAAAAATATATTAAACCCTGTGATCACAGCAAGCTGTTCTCATTTCTTATCCGACCATTTTCTATTTAATCCAATACCCAGTAATCCAATTTGTCTATCGGAGTTTTAAGGGGGTAGATCGCAACTTCTCCACGGCTAAGTCACTTTTTGAACATCACAATATATTTTGAGAGGGACTAGGGCTCGTTTCATTTCATCCTTTTGACTGCTGTCTCCATGCTCTGATGTCTCCAGGAATAAAAAAAAGGGAAAAAAGAACAAGATGAACATTGTTTCCTGTGATTAAGTAAGAGCTCATTAAAGACTTGTCACCGCTTCGCCCTGAATATGCATGAAGCACATAATCAGATCTGGTACTGTCACTAAAGGAGAATATGGTAAGTACAAAGGATTGATTTAATTACTTTGAGTGGGTTATGGTGTGGAGCTGTCTTGTTAGCGGGGAATGAAAGGCGGGCAGTAGCCTTGCTCCATTTGGAAGAAAGGTAGTTTAGCTTGTGTCACAATACCTAATCTCAGGATAAAGCACCAGGCATTGTGCTTGAAGGGGGCCGTCGCTAGTCGTGAAATGGATGGAACACATTTTCTCTTGTTTAAGTCAACCTGGTTAAACGTGAACCTCTCCTTTTGTATTCTTTTCTCGATGGCATTCGGTCCCTCTTCTCTGACTAAGCAGACTGGGCAAATAGCAAAGACGCCCGTCTCTGTTGCGACCGGGGCCTTTATTCCTGATTTTAAAAAGGCAATCATACATCAAAACACAGCGCCGAAATATACAAAACAACCAGCTACCGTCTCTTGAGGTTCAAAGGTTGCGAAGGTAGAACACAAACAAGTAACCAACGCCTTCGTCATGTTTCATTAAGTTCAATTCACTCTCTCATGGCGTTGGTACGGAGCTCTGTTTTTAGGATCGGGATAAAACAAAATTATTATGAACCAGAGTTCATATTTAAAACAGAATCTTAATTCTTAATTCAAACTCCACATGGACTGCAGCCTCTATTACAAATTTACTGGCGTCAAAGAGAAGAACTGATCTGAAGATGGGTTGTACATTTCGATAATTTCATCCAATTTCATCTGTGGTGAATTTGGAAAGGGGAGGGACAACGGTTGTCAACATCAACAACCACAAAGGCACTTACTAAGAACAAGTAAACCCCCTCATACTGTAAGTGGAGCAAATCACCACCAGGTGCTTGTCTTACAGCTCACACAAAAAAGGAGCAAACATTCCAGGTTAGTGTCTGACTACAGAGAGACACAGTGCGGCATGGGAGGAAAAAAAAAAATAATAATCCCCAAATGTCCTTTAAATGAGAGCGAATCCTGGCCTGTACACACAGAGTTATCATCCCATCCTTTCATGTAATTGTTTGAACGGGTGTTCAGTGAGAATGCATCCGCATTACCCGCCTAAGATAGCTCTGCTTAATACGTTTCCTCGTCTCCTCGCTGCGCAGTACACGAACACCCTTCGGCAAACACCCCCGCCCCAGAGCTAACAGGGACAACACACCTCTCACTTCATAACTTAAGGGGGGTGGGGGGTGGGGGGGGCTGGGGAGGGGGGGCAGTGCAAACAGTACTCCGATAACAGATTTTCTTTTTAATCCCCAATGTTAATTTAATTTCACCTTGCACAATGCTCCCTTCCAAGCCCAATTCACTTGATCTTCCTTTTTTTTTTTGTTTTTGGCATCCCTTTGCTGAGAAACCAGTTATCGGGGACTGGAAATATCGGCCCTAAAAATAAAATAAGGGGGAGAATAATCTCGGTGTCTCTCGAGGCATCAAACGATGACCCCCTTCCCCCATTTCTCCCTGTCAAATTGTGTTTTTTTTCCAATCAATAAACATTATCATAGACCGACAGACTATCTGCTATTTGGAGCAGACCCTCTGTCTCACTGATCTTAGGCCAGCTTGTCCTTATTCTCCCTGAGATCTGGAGCAAGCATTGATAGAGGCGGTTTTGCATTACAAAACAGAATATATAAATATATAACAGAGGAATATAACCTAATGTAAAAATGAATCTAAAAAAGTTAGACTGAGAAAGAGGCTGTCAGAATAGAGTCGAAAAAGAAAGCGGACACATACTGGTTGGTTTCTGTCATTGTCTTGTTATGTGTTGCATTTTAGCAGTTTGGCATAACTATTCCGTTGTTGCACGGTAACTGGTGAGTGCTACAATACCGCGACTGAAAACAATATAATGTAACACCAACCAATGATACTTATGACCCTCTGAACATCATGTGGCAGCTTGAAGGGGTGCAAAACATTTTAAACAGAAAATATTCCTCCTCAGAATCACCTTGCAAAGGTCTTCCTAAAAACGTCTCATTGCGATCGTCTTGAGTAAATATTCAATGCGCTCACCAACAAAAGGCGAAGAAAGGGCTTTTACACATCCCCATTTCGCCATGCAGCGAAACAGGTGAGGGTGCGTTCTGTGTTTGCCCCGTTTCTGTGATTTCGATTTTACTTCTCCAACTGGCTGCAAGATCTGGCTTCACCAAACACTGAAGGCAGGATCGAGGGCCTTTACAAAAAGCAGGACACTTCAGACACTGCGAAAAAAGGGCAGATGAGAGCTCACCTGGCGAAGCCCGAAAAGGTGTTTCATCAAAAGGCTTTCACTGCGCAAGGCCTGACAATGCCGAGAAACTGCGTTTCAGTACTTGTGCTCAACAGGCTCTCCAAGGCCCAGCGTCGACGAGAACAGAAACCTATGCCAGTTAATAATCTCGTAACAAAAGCTAAAAGACATCATCCTATTAACTAGTGGTCTCCAGTGCTAATGCGAGGTACTTCCCGGTGCCTTTTATAGAGAACAGTGCTATTAAAGGGGGTCTAAACAGCCAGCGGGAACCTGGGCTCCATTCGCCTTTTATCTCCATCTGTTGTTTGGGACCTAACAAGTGGGCGGCTGGAGGTGTCAGTGATATTATAGAGCTTCGCGAAAATTAGCCTCAAACTTCCCCATTTCTCAGTTCGAGTTTCAGATTTTAGAATGCAATCTGAGGTGATGGTGTTGCACAAATTATGCATTTATTTATATATTTTTTGGTCCTCAATAATAGCAGTTTTTCAGAGGATGAGGGGGAAAAAAAAGTTTGTACACCACTACCCCCTGATGCACTTCTTTTTTTATCTTTTAGTCCAGCGATATTCAATGAGCAAGCTGACTGAAAAGCACCAAGTCCAACACAAAAAGCGTTCGAAATTCTCATTTAGTTGTCTTTATTTTGCTAGCGCCATGTGGTCCTTGAAGATGTTGAAAACACGGGAAGCAGTGGAAAGATCAGAGCAGGCTCATTAGCATTCGGACAAAATTGGAGTGGCCGAGATGTATAGCGGGCCTACTCCTCCGGCCCTGTGAAAGCCGCCGGTGGTAAGCTCGGTTTCATTGTGCTTTTGTCTTTTCTCTGGGTTTTCAGCGCAGCAGGCGTTTGCTAGCCCCAGGTTGCACAAGGGAATTATGGGAAAAATAAAAAAAGCCAACATCCTCGCCGTGTCGTATTTAGACAGTGGCCTGTGGAACAACTCAGATGTGTTTGTTCACTTTTTTTTTTCATAAAAATTCACGATAGATCAACCTACTTTTTCAACGCATGCTCCATTAAGGCACTTCAAAGAGAGTATGACCAAATGTAACCTTTCCAACGTGACTATTCTGGGTTGCCATTTGTTTCATCCCCACCAAAAGATTAAAAAAAAAATACTTAACTGCTTCAAATAAATTAATAAATAATCACAACTGGTTTTGATGCTTTTAAGAAAATTATAAATACTTCAACATAAAATGGAAGAAACCGGAGGTGGGAGTCCCAACAAATCTAAACCAGGCCCTGTGTTTGTTTGATAAGCATCCAGAGAGCAAGAGGCCGTAAAGAACCATGTTTAAACTGAGGGTACATAAATAATGACTCACCCAGCAAGACCTGCGCAGAATAAAGGAACAGATATTCGGAGAGTATTTGATGCATTTCTCCTTCTTTTTAAAATATTCATACAGCGAAATGAAAAGCTCTTGCTTTCATGAGGAAAAAGGCTACACTAATGCCAGCCATCTCGCGTCAACCTTTCCGAGCTGTAGTGAAATGGATAAAGGTCTCGCTGGATGGGTTTATCTGTTAAATCCTTGTGGTTGGCCTGCTATCTACGACAATGACCCCAAAGAATGTCAACAGCTCATTTCCCAGAGAGCTGGAAGGAGTCGCCGCGCGAGGCGTAATGTGCTGCTTCTGCGAAGGCCCCGTTTCAAACGCTGAATTTCACAAGCTGTTTAACCATATTTGGCCTTATGATCTCCGGTCCCCCTGACGCTCTGCATCCACATGCTCCCATTTATTTGCCACATTCTGTCTTTCGTCATAAAATAGGGCAAATTTTCTCTAGGTCTTTCCAATAATCTAGTTTTGTAAAGGATCTTAATAGAGAAAAATGCACAGATTTAAGGCAAAGATAAAACATAAACACATACAAAGGACTACAAAAAACAGTGTTTGTCACCACAACAAAACAGGAGCAAATATATTATGTTTATTAATCTTAAACTGTCACGTCATGCACGATCCGAAAAATAAAAGCACACCGATCAGGACAAACAACTGCTAGCAGCAGCTTTCAACAATCTCTTTCCCTTCATCACTGGGTTTGTCAAAGTAACCAGTCATATGATGGAGGCTTAAGGCCCGCAGCACTTTTTCAGTTCCTGTGTTTACAGAATCTTTTTACGTTTTAAATTACTCCTTTAATTACAAGCTGGGGGTGGCTGGCTGATTTGCACTGCAAGTGAAAAGGGCAAAACCTCTATCTGCAAGCTGCAAGCTTCCTCCACTCTGTGTACAACAAAAAAAAAGCCTATCGGAATGTGAATTCATAGTAAACTCTTTTTTCCGCAAAAGATAAAAAAAATTCTTATTTGGGTATGATAACACACTTCCCTCACAACACATTTCTATATCTACTTAAAAAAAAATATATATATATATATATACAAGAATGAAAAAGGTGGATTGTTCCTCCTTGCTCTACTGATGCCAGTAATGGAGGCTGTCTGCACTCAAGCTTTTCAGGACCAGATGTTGCAGAACTGACCAACAATTGGGCCAATAATGCAGGGGGAGGGAGGTGGGGGGGTGGGTGCACTGGGGAGGGTTAGAATAAATTAATGACTGATTTCTCTGGCTTTGATGGAATTAAGTGCACTCCTTTTCCCAATGTGCCATGTGAACGTCCTCGCGTTAAACGTTTTTTTTTCTCTCTCTCTCTCATTCCTTTCTTGACAAGTAAGGCCACCCAGCAGAAAGCAACTGATGCAAAACCCAGGAGTAATCCCCCTGTTTATCTCGGCTCCGTGGTTAGTCTTAACACTGCCCCCATTATCTCACGGATTTAGGCAAACTTTCATTTATTTGTTGGCCTCCGTTTCTTTTTTTCCAACTTTGTTGCCCGAGTTGAAGATCCCCAAGCCCTATTCCAATGTAAATAGATTTGCATAGAGCTACAATGCATCTTGCCGGGGTCCTGATTAGTCAACAGCGGGGTAGGCAGCCTGCATGTGGGGGTCCTCAGGCAGACATGTATATGTAAAAAAGTGGCTTCCAGGAGTGAAGACTCAACGCTTGCATATGTATCTGCGCTGGCCAGAGACCCTCTGTCTCAACAGCCAAAGGAATGCATTCATTCCCACCCCTCGCCCCTCATTCTTCTCTCTCTCTCCCAGTATCACCAAAGCTCATAGTGTGCTCTAAATTTGGCAGTTATTCTCTCTCCATATGCAATTCAAACACACACACAAAACAAAACAAAAAAAACAACTGTGAGCTGCGTTTGAATGGCCCTGCTAATGCAGGACGTAAATGCAAGAAACCAGCATCCTGAATGCAAAGCTTTTGCTGCGGAGTAAAAATGGATGCTTCTGGAGTGAAATGCCACACTTCCACTGACCCACCATAGCTGTGGGTCAGCTACACCTGAGGCCAGCCAAAGGCGTTACCACAACAAACAGAGCCAAGGCTAACAGTATTTTGGCCAATCCCAGGTGCTACAGTGGGTTGGCCCACAGCCCAGGTGAGGTGAGCAGAAGTGGTCTTGTTTATGCTGTGGAAAATGTCATAGCTAATTAGATAGCATACCCATATCTACATGATCAACAGATCAAGCTAGAAAAAAATATAAATTACACCCTGAGCTGTATGTATGCTGTCATCTGCCAGTCTTTCTGCTGTGGTCTCTTCAAATAATGGTCAGTAGTCGGGAGGAGAGTGGCAGGCGAAACTCCACCAGTTAAAACGTAACCCACCAGGGTGGACCACATTACAAAGGCACACAAATGCAGCTAGAGCTAGTCAGTGGAGACCAGGCGAAACAAGGTGGGCAGTCCGCTGGTGACTACAAGTATAGAAAAAGCACACAAGATATGGGCTTGGGAGAGAAAGAGTGGGCTACGGATTGGCTGTGCAGGCCTTCAGCATTACTTTCCTTCGAGTGAAAGCCATGATGCACGTGTGAAGAATTAGTTTACCACATGCACAGTACGTCAGTATGTCACACTCATGTCGTTCTAGGGCAAACCTTCAGAGGGCTGTGGCTAGACACCAAACTCTGCCTTTGTAGAAAAAGCTAAAGGACTTAGTGCTGATCTAACAGCATATTTACAAGATCAACTGTTGCTTAACATGTACAATTTCAGGGTTCCTTCAGTATCTTTTTTATTCCAATAAAACCCAGCATCAAGTCAGTTAGCAAGATGACACAACATACTCAAAGGTCGGGAAGATGGCACATTTGTAGGTTGTAGGTTTGTAGGTTGACAGAAAAAAAGAAACACTTGGTTTTGTGCAGACCAAACACTGACTCTTGTTAAAAACCTCCCATTACTAGTTGAGACTACAGATTCGACCACTTGCATTAACATCCCAGCAAGTCTACGCATCACAGCATCCTGCCAAAGTCTTCCTTGTTTACCCGAACTCTCTCACTTAAGCCCTTAGTTACACGAATAAAACTCTTTGTTTATCTATATATACATTTTTAACCCCATACAGAAAATCCAATATTCCGCCCTTTATACCGATACTTTGAAGATTTCGTGGTTTAAGCAGAACTGCAATAAGTCAGTGGCACTGGTGCGCGAAGGAGACCAACAGAAAATACTGCAGATCCCAAATGAGGGGAGAGAGAAGGAGAGAGAGAAGAAGGGAAAGAGGAAAAAAAAAAATCATCACAATAGAGGTGCCAAAGTCTGTTGACAGTCCCAATTTTCTTTGCATAATTGACTCCTCCTCCCCCATTAGCACAGGGCTGAAGGCTCCCCAGGCCATGTGTTAGAACAAATCTGAGCAGTGTCATATTGCATGCATTTCAAGGAGGCCAACAGGGTTACCACTGCATTTGCTTAATGAATTAATCTGATGGAGTAATGGCTGCACTAACACCATTAGTCTCTGCCAAGCATCTGGAGCAAGGATTGTGACACGGCGTATTTCCTTTTGGTTTGTTTAGGGGCAGTAGAGGAAAGGCCTCTTCCCAAACGCATAGAATTATTTCCTTCCCATTGCATACCGCTTTCATTATACCTAAAATTTGGCACAGCTTAGCCAAAATTAGGCCAATTTTCAACTCTGTGGTAAAAAAACCCATTATTTTTCAATGACACAGCAACTTTTTTCTAATTGACTTTTCCCATGGACATGCCAAAATAACTAGCCTGATGGCTTTTTGTAGCCATAACAGAACAAAACAATAGGAAATGACAACTACCAAAGTGGTGGAGTAGCAAGTTTTGCAAGTCAATGGAGCCATCATTAGCAGGCTCCTCATTACTACGCTTAATTGATAAGAGTGTCTCCATCAGTTACCATTTGAAAAGGTCTATTAATTGACTGCATCTCTAAAATTCAATTATGCTGTCAGGACACAATTTGTAAACCAAATAATGATCAATTATGCAAATTTCACACCCTCCCAAAATACCCTCTTTAACACACATCCTCTGCAGTGTGTCCATGTAATGACTAACATTAACAAGGGCCTGTGTCCTAAAAACACACTAGAAAACAGGTAAAGTGGTATAAACACAATCATACATATTGAAGAGCAACAGTTCTTTTATCTTTAAAATACCCAGTATTCAGTATAAGATACCAAATTGGTTCTAATACACGTTGATTTATTAGAGTCAGTTGTTTTCTTTTTGCAGGATAGCTTTTCAATTATGGCTATGAACATCAACCCCCTTGTGGACATACACATATTTGATGAATTGCATCCTTTTTTTGGCTGGATGTAACTGGAATCATTGTCAGTGTGGCAGAAGATGAATAAAGCAATCACACCGCAGGGTGGTTCAATAAAGAAGAGACTATAATAAGCATGGTCATTGTCCCCTTTTAAAGATGCTAATTGAGTATACCAGTGGATGAGCCAATGTGGCACAAAATAGCTTTTATCTGATATTTCACATCAGCAATTTAAAGAGCTACAGACTGAAAAAGAACTACATGGGGCAAAGGTGTAGGTGTGTGTGCAAATGAGAGTGTGTGGGGTGCAGAGAGAGAGAATGGGAAAGAGAGAGAGAGAGAGAGAGAGAGAGAGAGAGAAAACAAAATCACCGGCACAAGCTACTCAGAATTTGGGTCTGGTTATCAAAATATAAATTACATATCTCTCAATGCGGTCCCTATCTCCTCCAACCACCGCACCACCCCCCCCCACCCTCCCCACTTTACTCCATCCCGCAACCCCCGCCCTACCAAGCCAATGCGTTTTATCTTAAGATTTTCAGACAATGCCTGGAGGATCCCGTTCCCTAATCTTCCTAAAAATCCCCTTTCATCCAACTGTTAAAGAATGTTTGAAAAGCTGACACCGACCCGAAAAAAAAAAAATCACTGCACATCTGGGAAAGACTGGATGTGGGGGCAGGGGAGAAGGGGATCTGGGGTCCTTGCAAGCTAACTAGCTAATTAAATTGTTCTGCCGCTCAAATGTTCAAATGGCTTTTGAGATTAATTAAGAGCAATGTGTAGTACTTTCATTTTTTAGCAGCCTAACACAACCCCTAAATTCATCAAGTTTTAACCATTACTTTAAATATTTATTTCACTGAATAACAGAAACACATATGTAATCTAACTGTATCATAGCAAAACAACAGCTCTGGCTGTTTGTCACTTTTTAACTTAAAATGTTAAGTGAGGATAATATTGGAGATACTGAAAATATTTGGAAAATCCAAGTATTTACTTCACTTATCAAAAAGGTAATAAAATCAAACATGCATTAAGCAAAGAAGAGTTGAAAAATATTTTTTAACTGATTATTTCCATATTTGCCTTTTTATTACTGGGGAAAATATTTCCCAGTTAACACAATTAAACACATAGGACTAAAATTCTCATCATTTATACAAACAGAAAAGGTACTTTTGGCCTCATTGAGCTTCCACTCATGTGTGCTCTCAAAACACTATACACTAATTTAAAAAACGAGAAGAAAATTAAACACGCAGAATATCAGAATTTGGTCACTGTTCTTCCTGCTGATCCCAATGCAGTGTGGCATTGGGAATTGTAATTGAGTCTAGGGAAAACTACCCTCCCCTTTCTAAGAAAGAGGAAAAAAGCAGATAAAGCTCCGAGCCAGCATGAATATCTAAGAACAAGGTAGGCAAAAAAAAAATAAATGATAAGAAGAAACAAAGGTGTATGATAATACAACCATGTAAACGAGTGTCTGTTGATTGGACAAGACATCAGAAACGCTCTCCTCTCAGAACTCGGAAGGGTATTATGTTCTAAACACTTTTTCTTCCCTTACTGCTGAAAGATTATACTAGTTATCCCATTAAAGTTGGTAAAATGCCATTCTTGTGTCTTTAAGCTCTCGCATAGGAGGTCAAGAAGAGTATGCCTCTGCTTACAAGGTTGGTGTGGATGTAATCTTTCCAAAGTTACAATAATTAATGTTAAGCTTCTTTAGCAATACGTTTGTGAAAGAACTTGCCTGATAATATACTTAAAGCTGTGCTGGCTGTTTGTGTTTCTGAGCGGGCAAATGCATTCACCATGCCGCTCACGTACTGCAGCTTAAATCTTTAGTTAAACCAGGGCTGACGGTGAACACCCAGGCTTTGAACACAATGAATGAATTAGAACTTATCATGGCATAACATATATGTGCCTATAAATGTGTCGTTTTCTGATGTTATTTATACAATTTAATATAGATTTTTGGCTGAATGATGACTACAGAAGCTAGATGTGATGCACAGAAGAGCTTAATTAAGATAGTGTTCTATGTAATAAAAACATAATGCAGAAAAAAACAACAAAAAAAAATCTAATTACCCAGTGTAATATTGACAAAGTAACCTCATGAGAGATTAATGAAGCTCACAGGTGAGATTCAGAAATACTGAAATATATATTTATACTATAATAAAAAGAAAGCAGCTTTTACTAACATGCAAGGCAAAAATAAGAACAAAAACAATAAAGAAACAGCTAAAAGTGTCTTAATCGAAAGTAAACACCATTTAAATTTAAATAGGTATTCAGCTATGCGTTTTAATACCTACAGTCAACAAGGCATAACAAGTTGTTTCATGAAAAAAGTATGCTATTAAACAGGGTTAAAAATGCAATACCATTGATCCACTATAAAGGAATGTACAGCGTTTCATTAAAGCGGTGGCTTGTCGGTATACTACATTAAGCCTTTGATATCCCTCTTGTGTGAATTTCGGCTTCCGACTTGAACACAAAATGGGGATTAGGTTGCTATAAAACCTGCGTCAATCTTATCGGCGTCAAGTGTAATTTTTAAACATATGTTAATCTGGGCTGAAACTCCTTCTTCCCCTACCCCTTTTTTTATCTCTTATCACGCATAGGTAACGACGCCACAGTGCCGTGCTAAACGCCGTTATTTTCATAATTGTATCCATTGTTGAACGTCACTTAAAAGTGTGTGTGTGTGTGTGTGTGTGTGTGTGTGTGTGTGTGTGTGTGTGTGTATGCATACACATGCATTACCACTAGGAAATCTGACAAGGAAATATGGAAATTAATCCTGTGTCCTGGTCCTTCTTGTGCCACTGACAGGAGATAGCTGCACAGGGCACAGAGGAGCAGGAAAAGGAAATAATGGAGATATGGACCCACCATAAGTGGCTCACTTGTATGAGGGTGCACGTACACACACACAAACACACACACACACAAACACACACACACACACACACACAAAACAATGTCTGAAGAGGCACTCTACCCATTTTTAATAACCTTCATAATTTTCAGATTTGCAAAATACAATTTCTTTTAAACATGCCCCCCCCCCCCCGCCCCCCAACACCTCACACACAAACATTTATGTGAATACTCTATCATTGCATAATCATTTTGTTGGATCAAAAAATATGTTTTAAAAGTGGGTACTTGGCTACACAAAACAAACATAATTTAAATAAGAGTACTAAAAATCACAGTAAAATAGATGAGGAGGGCAGGGAGTAATTTCAGAAACGTTCCTACAGTGAAGGACACTGCTCCCTCTGGTGAGAGAATAACAAGTTCATTAAGCGAGCGCCACCCCAGGAATTAATTCCCAGGGCCTCTCCACACAGTTTATTGGTTGGTTTTTCATCACCGCGAGCATCATTAAGGCACTGCAGTAATTAAGAGTCGTTAGAAAGTGAATTCTCAAACTGCAGATTAGAAAATTAAACTATTTACTGATTACATATTAATAGAAGAAAACAATAGCAGTCGCCATAAGCTTGGAAGGCAACCAAGGAATAAATCTGTGTACTTAATTACCATAAACAATGGTTGCATAGAAATGGAGTTTTATGCACATTCCCTTCTGTAATATGTCTGATATCAGAAGACACTTGACAATTCTTGTTCAATTATCTCTATTATTTAATGTGCTGTGAACTGCTCTGTGTAAATAAATTAACCACCCCAATTACTTTGAAATCATCTAGGGAGACGATGTAATAGAAAATTGTGGAGAATTCAGCATTGTGCCAAATCTGGCAAAATAAATTCATGTTCTACTTGTTTTTAATGTATCATGGAAGGGTCTGTCTCTTCCTCTTTAGATCTAGGAACCTCACTGGACACCTCACTGCACTTTTGGTACACAGAGGTACAGAAGCCGATAAATCTGCCTGCAATAACGATGTAAATTGTTATACCTCATAATTAGGGCTCTGTTTGGTTAGGCTGACAGAAAATCAGTTTATATGACTCTTCATTCAGAATGATGACTCTGCACAATTTCATCCCATATGAGACCAAGCTTGCATTCTTTTAAAGTAACACACATAAATGTTCATGTCGAATATGAGCTGGGCAAACAAGATAATGTTTAAAGGATCGAGCAAAAGAAAAATACATTTTCTATAATTCACAGTATGCCAAGCATACAGATGTCAATGTTTTGAATCAGACAGGACCTTCATCAAGACAGATCAATTTGATCCATACGAATCGGAGAAATTTCACCCCCAAAAATCAAAATATACATGCATTCACAGACTAAGAATCAAGGAATGCTTGACCTGCAATGTTCTGCCTCCCTGACACATTAGAAGGAAGGCCCATCAGTGTTCGACAGTAGGACATTCACCACTTTGATGGCCAGTTTATAAGCACAACAGGGCGTTGTCTCTCTCATCCCGTCTCTAAAAAGGAGCCTATGTTACAACACTGGGTGCTCCGTACAAACACTGTTCAAAACATGAAAATCGTCCAGGCAGGTAGCCTCAGACACACAACAGGTGAACACACACCGTAGGTTCACAAAGCCTCACTTCTGTCATAAACGGTAAAAGCTGTTGATCATGTTTCACATGTGCATTTATACACACCCACCAGCTGTTTAGTGTCGCACTGATGTCATGTGACCTCTAATTAGCAAAATTTACATAACAGTAAATTGTACTGTAGCGCAATATGTATTATGAATTCTGATTGTTATGTTACAAAAGATAATGCTAAAAGCCCCTGCGCTGCCATGTCAGCACACCTCTCTCTACTGGCCAGCCAACAGCAGTGCTGCTCTCTATCCGCCCCTATTCAAGGTGCCCCCCTTTTAACCTCTCTGCAAATAAACTCAAGAACACATAAATATCATAATTCATACATTTCAGGCATATATTTTGTTGATTTATGCATTATACGGAGAAGTGATCTGATGAAAACTTCACCTTCATCAGTTCCGCCTACCCCCCTAGTTTTTAATACGAGGCGACAAGCTTATCAGTGTCACATGCTATCATTACAAATGTATTTTCTATGGCTGTTCACCGTATGTCTGTGGGCTTATTGTGTAAATGCCTTCAGTAATTGCACAGCAAAGTGTTGAGTCCTTTTCATTCGAAATCATATTTCAGACTGGGTGAAAATCTGGTGTAAGGTGTACGGTTGTAAAAGTAGCCCTGTTAAAAAAAAGCTCTCACAGGCCACTGCTGCTTTATCGCCTCAGGGAAAAAAAAATCCCTTCAAATTGACACAAAGGTGCATGCCTCTATTGGGTAGAGGTGAGGGGAGGAGGGGAAAATGTAAGCTAATACAAAAGGGACGGTCTTGATACATCTAAAATGTGATGGTGAGGCGTACAAATCCTGGCGCCTGCATTTTTTTTTTTCCTCCTTTCCAGACCTGCTCTTCTGAGAAAAATAATACCGGTAACAGGACGCTATTCTCAAATTTCAGTGATTGGGTCAATGGAGCCTCTCCTCCTGCACCGTGCAAGGTTTCATGTCTTTACAAGGCTTTAGCTGGCGAAATCTTTCTCTCCACCGAATTGGTACAGCACTGAAGATCTCGCTTGTTTTTTTTTTTGTGTGTGTGTACATGTGTGTGTGCCTCTTGCGCTTTTTTTTTTTTAGTTTTTTTTTTGTGCCCCCCCCCTCCTTTTTTCCATCCTCTGTTGCAGCATATCAATGAAACCCAGATATGTATTCCAGCTCTGCATGGCTGAGCGCCCTGTTCAATAGTTGCTGGCTCACGGGCGGTATCAGGGCCAGTTATCGTTTCCCATGACGGCGCTCTTATCACCGGGGCCCAGAGAGGCGGACGCCATCCGGAGCCTTTTCATTTCCCGGGCAGTTTTCTGCCGAACATTCAGGCTTCAAAGATTCACACTTCCCAAACTCCATAAGAGTTTGTGAACGCTCAATTTGCCAAAACTGTTTACAGTGTAATTGGGCTCCGTACCTGTGTCCATGAGATAGCGTAGCCTCTTCTCCACCCGCGACGCCCGGGTGTCTATCTGCCTCTGCTCGCTCTCCAGAGCGGCCAGCTCCCCCACAACGTACTGACTGGTGTCTTTGAACGCTTTCTGTGAGCGAGAACAAACGCCATGGAGGAGGGGGGGGGGGGGGGGGGGGGGGGGGAAAGGGGGACGATGGGGGGGGGGGGTTACAGCAAGAGGGGGGAAAAAAGCATCATCAGGCACAGGTCGCGTGCAGCATTTAACCATTTTAATCAAACAAAGCTGTAATAACTGAGACTGAGCATGAAACACAGATGGGCTTTTACTTCCGAACGGAAATGTCTTGACAACTGATCGCAGCATTGGTGGTATTGTTTTGTTTTGGTCATGCCCTCTCCATCTTTAAACATTCTTTAAACACTGACGGGGGGCTGATACTGGATGAAATACCACTGATGGTGGCAGCCATACTCAGTGCACTCAGTCTGTGCCTCCAATTAGGCACCAGGAAATCAGTGGGAAAAAAAAAATCATTCCAATATAGAAATATACCACTCATTTCATTATTTATCAATCTGCGCTATGGCATACCTCATCTGGTACGCTACAGAAAATATATGTGCTTAACTGATTTGAAATTATTACTCAGGATGTACACACACACACACACACACTGAGGGGTGCAATGTCCCAGAGCCTGCCTCTCTATCAGACTGGATCCAGCAGTCCCCACAGATCAAGCTCTGTCCTACAGTAACGGAGGGGTGGGCTCTTCTCACGCTATCTTGTCTGATATCTGCTCCTTCCCATCGGGAGGAATCCTCCCACCCTCCGTCCTCCCTGCACTGTGTAGTGGCTGGTGAGGTAACGCTCAGGCAAATTAATTCCAAACAAACATTTCCCAAAAATATTATTTGCTCATGCTGATGCGTCCTATTTTTTAATAGGAAGTGAAAATTCTCGAGTACCCCCCTCCCCTTCCCCTACACAGTTCCTTCCCTGCCTCACTCCACCAGCTGTCTGTCAAAAGCTGCTTCCTCCCCGCGGTCTATCAAATGTTTCCCTCACAAATCAATTTTACACATGATCAGCCCATTCCCCCACCGAGCAGAACCTCCCCATTAATTAAGTGAAGAAATTACCATATATATTATATTAATGCAAACATCATTCAGCTAGTAATTCACGGCTGATCTGGATAATGGAAAGGTTGAACACCCATTAACCCAAGCCAACAGAACGGGTTGGCTGGGAAATTCTCGCAGGTCTCCTGTGACCTCCTCCCTTCGAAAGACAGCCTCCCAGTATCTGCTATTGTAATAATTAAAATCATCCCGCTAGATCAATACAGGAAATCTCTTTGTGGAGGGAGAGAGAGGAGGAAGAAGTGCCCTGATAGAAATATCTCAAGGAAAAGAAGTAAAAAAAAAAAATGGGTGGAAAGCTGGAGAAATTTTAAAAACTAAAAAAAAAAAAATTCATTTTTCTAATCTGACAATTATCATGGCTATGCAGGCTAATACAGACGTGCCGGCCTCTTAGGGTTTAACACACATTGCAGATTGGCATCATAAAAGCCCCTGTGTCTCTCCCTCTCACTCTCTTCTTTAAAGGGGGCTGTGTCCACATATGACAAGGAATTATCTGAAATCTTAAATAAAATTAAAAAAAATGAAATATGCATGAAGTACTTCATCTTCAGATGGCTTGTGTTCAGTGTCCGTTATTGGGCCTCGCTCTTCGTTTGCTCGCTTTGAATCTTCCGGCACTGATCTCTGCCTTTTTACCTCTGGAAGAAAAAAAAGATAGTTTAACTGTCACCATTATGAATTCACACACCTTGTAAGTTCAAACAGCACAGAAATGTGAAAAAAAAAAAAAAAAAAAAAAAATATATATATATATATATATATATATATATATATATACCCACACACACACAAACATGCAAACACACACACACACACACACACACACGTATACAGATGTAGACAGCTTGTCATAGTGGTGAGGGAACTGTCCTTGTAACTAGAATGTTCGAGGTTAAAATGAGGAAGTTCATAATAAATAATTTTTCAGTGTAAACGGATAGCACATTTTAAAGTAACATGAACTACATAAGTACATTCACTAAGCAAATATATTTAACATGGAGCAAACTCGACTAGTAGTACTACTACTAATAATGGCATTTTCACCCTTGACTGTTAAAAAAAGACCATGCTATGGTCAGCAGGACCTTTGGTTGACATCGATTTAACTGTATTTACAGTGTGTTAATCAACGTGGCAGGATTTTAAAATGCCATTCATGCGGAGAAGCAACGTCATTAATAAACAATCACTTTCTCCTTATTGGCAATTGGGAGTCAATAGGGCCAAACAGGGGGGTGGGGGTTAGTAAGAGAGGAAGAGATAACCTGTGACCATTGAGCTGAGTAACAGCTGGGGTTATTTGCATTTCAACACACAGCTGTGTGAGTCCTCAGACACTGGAGAGAAGGCAATACTACCAAACAACAAGTACTACTAATGAGATGCCCCCACCCCTGCTGGCTGTTAATCACCTTTTTGACAAGATTAACCAGTACTCAAGCAGCCCCACACAGAAAAGGAAAGGAATGTAGACAGGTTAGTTATTGCTGATAAACCACCTCTGTCCCCCATTATGAGGCTGTGCAATGGTGCAGTGCGAAATTTGCCCCCTCAAAGACCTTCCATCCCGTTTCTGCAATGCCCACTGAATGGGGTTAATTTTGAGGGGGGGGGGTAAATGTAATTGCATTTGAAGTGAAATGAATTACTTTTCATTGAAGGGACAGCAGGGGGGTGGAGCTGGAGCTAATTTAGAGGGACCTTTAAATGGAACATGCTGTGGAAAGCCCACAGCTCAGCACCATGCAACTCTGGGAATGTGTTTGGAAATGTGCTCTCTGGAGGTGAACCATTCACACCGAATCAACAGAACGCAGGTGAACTCGCATAATGTTTACGCCTTTATCAACTCATTCCACATAATTCCACCAACTTCTTACTGGTGTGAATTTACCGACAGTCAGCACCACACCGACAAAGGAGATTTCAAGGTGAGGGGCTTCCAATCTGACTCCAAATTAGTTAATGACATTAATGAACAGGGATCCCAGGAGAGAGCAAGAAGAACTGCGAGTACTTCTTACAGTCTCTCTCTCCTGTACCTACGCAAGGACCGAAGGACTAATGTACTGTGCAGTCAGCTGGAAAAGTTGTTTCCCCTCTTTGCAGCCAGCTGGGGCCGACAGCTGAACATAGTGCAGCAGAACGGTCACCGATGGGCTTGCTAATGACTGGAGAGAATCCCCGCTTCACTTCGAGGTTTCAACAGGTAAACTTAGCCTGATTACACCTGACATGGGACCTCATCTACTCAGGGTCCAATTCCCAATAATGCAATCTATTCTGAACCCTACTCTCCTTGCGGCCTGCTCTAGGAAATCCCAGAATGGTGAGGAAGCTCTGCGTGCCGCACCCACGCAGAACACAAGTCTGAAACGTGTAGTATATAATTTGCTGAACGTGATGATGATGATGATATCAACACATGAGGTTTCCCCCCCCGAACATCGAAGGCCAGAGTTCAGCGGGCCGCAAACAATCCCGCTGTTTTTCCGCCTAAGGAGGAGCAGCAACTGGTGAGCTCATACGGATTTTGAGGTGTGGTGGTGAGGTCTCACCTGGCCTGGTCTCCACGTACTGGCTGAAGGACTTGAGCTGCGTTTTCCTGACAGCAGACTCCTTGTTGAAGACCACGGGGCTGCGCAGACGCTCTGACGCTCTGCGCAAACGCTCTGCTCGCAGGTCCTCAGCGTTGTTCTTCAAGGACATGAAGAAGAAGAAGAAGACGAAGAAGAAGAAAAAAAAGGACAGGCAAGAAATCAACAACTCTTAATTCAGTACATTCTGGGGAAGACTGTATCTGAACGCAAACGTGTCTTGGATCCAACCAGCTTTGCCTTTTTTGTGCGACTGCCTCATTTGCTAAAGATATAAAAAAAAAAAAACACAGAGTGCAATTAAGTTGAGTTTCAACAAAACCTCAGCCAGAAAATTTATTCTGATTATGCAAATTCACAGCTCTATTGTTTTCAAAGTGTTAACATGCTACAGCTCCACGCTATGTCTCCCTATCAAGTTTGTGCTGAAACGCATTATGTGTGAGCAGTAAGCCAAGCCGAATAGAAACAGAACCAGCGGCCCAGAATAACATTTTCAACATTAATGACAGGAAAAAATGTGTAATAAAGTTCCCAATGAGTGTACACGTTCCACTGCGTGAGTGAGGGGAAGGCGCTGGGAGTGATAGTTATGCAGTGTGTGCACAGAGCTGCTAATCAAGACTGACACATAGCTTTCTTAATAGATATTGAAATGGCACTGCAATTAGGCTGACTTCAAAATCCATTTAACTCAACCAGCTCCAACATTTTAAACAGCCGCTGCAGGTATTAATCCAAGTGGCTTTGACTGAATTCTGCATGTTTTCTGCGTCTTCATCAGCCTTTCTGTAAATACTACATTTCTAGCATTTCTGCTGTTTTACTTTACCGCGCTCAAATGTTACGAGCAATACATATATAGTACAGCAGAGCACTTTCCACGCTGGAGGGGACCGCCTGAAACTTGTGTGTGCGAGCACTTGGTTCAACACCTCAGTCCTCCTGGGGACACCAGACCCCTTCATACCCCGCCTGTTAATGTTCAAAGAAAACAAACCAAATTCAAAACAGGGCCACTAGAATTAAACTCTCTCCAAGGACAAGCCCTGCTAACCCCCCCCCCCCCCCGCAGCCCCACCCCCTACACCCCTGGAAACAGCAGATACCAGGGGCACCCCCCTCATCACGATAAGGCGAACCCTGCTTTCTGCTCTTTTATCTTTTATCATGATTATGATTATTATTGTTAGCATTATTTTGGTTGGAGGTGTTCTGAAGGCAAATTAGGCCGGGGTCGGGATGCGTGACTAATGACGCGACCCGCTGAATGTTGCAGGCGGTTATCATGCCCCACCAAGGCTGCGGCCTTCTTTTGCATAGAGACAATCGCTAATGAGGAGGGGACTCTCTCGCGGCCCATTCTCCCGCCTCAAGGAGCTCTGGGATACCCAACCCTCCTGGGAGGGGAACAGTTTATCCCCCTTTTGCAAAAAATGCTCAAGGCCTCCTTTTGCAAAACAGCTTAAAGTGCATTTTTGTTTTGCTTTGTTTTGAGTGGATGCGGTGGGGGCGAGAGGGGCAAGACGGAGAGGGGTTTGCGAAAAAGACACAAAGAATACCAACAACAAAAACAACAACACACAAAAATGGCAGCTGCAGCAATAAAGAGTGTGATTAAATATGGACTGAAGCTGGGTGTCTTAACAGGTTTTCCCTTTGTCCTCTACAATACCAGAGATACATTGAAACTTACAACAATTAAGCCCCAATAATAGCTGTTGTGAGCTTCATGGCATGTTTTTTTTATGATTATTGTTGAAAAACTGGCAAGTCGCCACTGAAACTGCGCATCAACTCAACAGCATGGATTGGGTAGTGTATCAGGCAATGACGAGTTAAGATCATTTCTCCTGCATGCACTTATAACGTACAGTTCGATTTTAGACGACTAAGAACGTTTTCTCCAGAAGAGCATTCAGTTCTGGGTTTCCAGAGCTGAGCTGGACAGCAAAATGACAGTGAAAAATGACCATCTGACGGTGTAATCATCCCACAGCTGTCTCCCACATAACCGTAACAAGGAAGCAGCAAAAGAGCTGTGGAACAGGACAGACACAATGGCAATGTGACGTGAGCACCATGGCACAACATAAGCTGGATGTAAGAGAATGGTTATGTGACTTATTGAGCTGCATCAAGAATGTGAGTGTTTATTTATTTCCCAAACTGAAGTAACGACACATATTGTAGCTTGCCCCTTGTCAAAACGTACGTGGCATCGGCCTCTGAGTCGAACAATTCTAGTTGAAAGAAAATGTGCATTGCTCATATAGTGTGACCGGTACACTCACGCCACACTTGCCAGTGATTGTAAAAATTTCTACTGTGCATTCCAGGACAGAGAGAGGAGACAAAAATAAAAGCCTCTCCTTGATATACTGTGATCTCTCTGGGCCAGATTAACTTGCGGTGCGCTACCTGAAGTCAGAGCCCATCAGGTCGAGATGGGGCACTTAGAGAAAACAAATGCGGCTTTTTATACCAAACTAAACCAATCACTTCAACAGACTCAACAAATCCCACTTGAGGACAAACGTTTCAGAAGCAAAAACTCCTTACAAACTCACAATCCAAATCCTTCTATGGCAAGCTAATTCAGCTAGCATTCATCCCACCACCATGCTGTTCTGTGAGCAGTGTCCGCTCACGGCCATCTTACACAGTAGCTGGGAACAGCATACCAATGATAAGGCCTTGAAATGGTTGCCTTTTGTGAAGACAGGACATTGGCAGTGCTCAACAAGATGATACATCACCATCGCACAGCAAATCACAGAGCACAGGAGCAAGGCAATGAACACTTGTTTTAGTACAAAGACATCCTGTATGTCGGGGCGGAAGCAGTCCTTTCTGTCAGCGGTGAAGACCCCTTTAGGGGTTGATGGTATAAAGGTGGGACAAGGTAGTGCTCCTGGGCACGCCCTGCAGACAGTGGGGGTGGCGAACATCGGAGGAACCCAACAGGAACGATTATAGACTCAACACACCCGATCCGCCTCACTTTCATGGAGTGAATATACAAAACCTTTTAGGTCAGGGCCCCCAGGACACCTGGTTCACAGCAGATTGAGCTGGTAAATCCCAGCTAACCACATTAGTTAAGGGGTTTAGACTGAAGTCGAAGGCCTTTGCGCGGAATTCCGAATCAATTCAACATGATCCCCGACCAGCCTCGACCTGTCAATACTGATACAGTGAACGGAGCCTCTCCTTCCATTCTTGCTTTTGAAAAGGTCACAGTCAAGACCAAATCCCCACACAGCCATAAGGAGAAGGATTACACCTGCGCGTGAGCCAGGGCTTTGCCAGTCTTTAATCTGTAGGCCTAAATGATAATAAACACGCGCTCTCGTTGTTCATCAGAATACGAACACTTGCGAGCATTAGGTGTCAGAATCTGCTTATGCTCGTGGCATTTACTTGACCCCAAACATCGTGTGAGCGCAGGGACTAAGACCAGGTGACTAAAAGGGCAGTAAGTGCACACTAATAGAGGATGAAATGACTCTAGACAGCTCATTCAGAAGACACTTAAAGTGGCCCTGGGAGAAAATAAGAGCCTGGAAGAATGATGGATTTATAAATGCTTTGGTCAAATTAAAATATTATTTGACCTCTTCCTGGTAGGACTGCTGATGTTACATCTCCTACTTGAACAACTGCTGTGTGCGTGATATTTAAGACTTGATTAACTGGTGTACTGGAAAGATGCTGTCTGCGGAGCATGTGTGCTGGATGAGGTGGGTGTTACCTGCATGCCGTCATGCTCCGATCCCTCCCCTGGGCTTTGTGGCGGGGTGGCAGAGGAGGATGCAGAGTTGCCCATCTGAGGGCGCGCCTCTTGGAGTCTCTTTGGCCGCTGGTCAGCATGCTTGCTGTTCTGTACACCTGAAGATAAAGGGGGGGAGGGGGGGTGGAAGATGTGAGAGGGGGGTCTTTGCCGAAAGTCTAGTTTCTGGCACACAGGTGGACAGAGACACACCCTACATGGAGGCACGTGAAATGAAATAGTGGTGACCCAGAATGCCTGGGGATTCCACCACTCTTTTTTCTTCCTGTACTGCAGGAAGAGAGGAGAGACAGAGTGCGGGTCAGGGGAGGAGGATATCTATAGGTGACAGAGGGGATAAGCGCGTCTACAATATTATGCATGTTAACATATCTGAGCCAAGATCAGAAAGAAAAAAAAACTTCAGTGTAACACTGCGTCACACACTGAAATGAGGACGCTATGATAGTAACAAGTGACACTGCTGAACAGAGCAGTCTCCAGACAGGGATACAGCAGCAGCTTCCAAATTTTCACTCATTTTCCCCTCCCATTTACCAGGTTCCCCTGGCTTGCTCACACTTCTATAGCACTGAGCTAAAGAAGAAAATGGAAGCAGCCTCTTACACACCTGGCTAGTGAGATACGCTCTTCAGCAAAGCCTTCTGTGCTGTCCACTGAAGTTCCCCTACTGCCTTTCCCCGCCCCTCTACACTGCATACAGCCTCCAAAAAGCCCTGAAAGTGCAGTTCTGTGTACTAATGTTCTGAGGCCAACATAGCAGATCCTGCACTTGTCCGTTTCACCAACAGTAATCTCGCCTGGGCACCTGAAGCCAGGACGCACCACCTTCCAGCTGCTCTGTGAAGCTGCACTTCCTTGGCCTGGCCCTGCCACTCCACCCTAGCCCTGCCAGCGCACTGGGCTGGGGGAGATGGAAAAGGAAAGAGGGGTAGTTTCATGGTTACCCCCCAGGAGACTCATTTATCAAGGTACAGTCAAGCTTGGCCAAAAGGGAGAGCAGGCCGGGATCCAAAATTTGGTCGTTTATAAAACAGGATTGGGGATATTAAAAGGTTCATATAAACAGAAAGATATACAGGAGCAACTTATTTAAGGTGTGATTGTATTATAAAGTACAACCCAGGGAAAGTGTATAGACGTGCAGAGCAGTTATAAATTCCCAAGGGGGAGGGACTTGGTGAGTGCTTGGTGCATCAGACTAAACACTTTTTCTGGGCTTCGTTTTCAAATCCTTATCAACTTTTTCCAGAAATCCCAAAATTAATTTCAAGCTCCAATTACACACCGCATACAGCATAAATGATCATTTTAAGTTAAACTCCTCATACTTAAAGAACACAGTAAAAGCCTTGGCTGTCCTTTAACAGGAGTTGAAACAGAAAAAGCCGAAAGGTAGAGTGAGCTTTAGCACAGAATTCATAGATAGTGATGGAGAATATTAATACTGCTGAGTTAATCTGCTATTGCACAGCGTGGAGTTCATGGAGTGGTCAATAGAGAGATTGTGGATGGTCCATGATTGATAGTTTTACTTGTTCTTTATCAACACTGACCATCAACAAGTGATCAACATGTCCCTGAGACCCTTGACTGAGACATTGCTGTGCTGATGGATCATTCCTTTCTCTTTTATGTCAGGTTTTTCTAATATCAACAATAACATTGAAATAACATGCTACTAGTTGCATCTTATTATTTAAAAAAACGTCATAATCTACAGTATAGTATAGCAAATATAGTATAGTAGTATAGTATCGTAAATACCTATAAAAATGCAACAAAAACAAAAGAGTAAGCATTCTTTAAATGAATTTTCACAATACACATGCAATGCGTCATTTCCATATTTGAAAATCAGTCTGCTGTTTCAACATTTCCCATTATTCCTGTCATTTTTCTGACAGATTAAGGAGCCATGTTTTTATAAAAGCAGAAAGGATAATTACAGTACGTGTGCAAAATGCTAACAGCAGAAACACAAAGCCTATTCTTACAGCTGCTACCATCAGACCAGCGCTATGAATTACTGACAGTATCCACCCATCCATGCAATAAATCACATTCAAGAAATAAGCATTAGAAGACAATGCTGACAGAGATCCTACCAGATGCAAACAACAGCAAAAACAACATTATAACTTTGGATTTACCCTCAACCATTAGAAATTATACCTATATCCTTCTGTTTAATGGAGATAGAAAAAAAACATAGATAACTGATTTCATGCATGTACATGCACGAGGGAGTAATGTAGGTGGCTCAAGGCCACAAAGGAGAAGGAAAGAGGAGACTGGGCACTCACAGGAGTGACACATGGGACAGGGATACCATGGAAGCTGGGAGAGGTACAGCACAAGACACTCAGCCAATGCAAAGCCACAAGCAAGTCTTGCTGTGAGTCATTTACCAAAAGGTGCAAGGTCACGGCTTAGGTTAGTAAGATCATCGCCGTCCTCTACGTAGGAGTAGGTAGGAGCTTCCCCCAGGTTAGTATCTACATCACCATCATCATCATCATCATCGTGCTCTTCCTCTGTGTTCCCCTCCACCACGTCTGCAGGAACAGGCAAAGCGCCACCTCAGAATGTTAGGAAAAGTGAATGAACGAAGTTAAGTTGTGAGACCCAGAGTCAGTGGCGCACAGCATAGTCCTGCAGTGAGATGTTACGTAACAGTGGAAAAACACAGTCAAGAGAAGAGGGCTAAAGTCAGTATTAGAGGATCGTGGTAATAGCGAACTCGGGCGGTACAGTCATGCCATGCAGTGATCTCTACATTTCCATTGTGGTGCCTGTCTCGCTGGATTGCAGCCTCAGATCTATGGACCCAGAAACACAGAAATCCTGCCAGTGATTACAGTTATGCCGCATGTGAAATCGTAAGCATGTATCTTTCGATGGTTTCTGTACTCTTCTCTGTGACTAAATGGTTTGGCTTGTTTCAGGGATAGGCTACCTTCAGATGTGGAAAAAAATCCTCATTCATTTTGCTCTGATCCAGTTCTATAGCTGGCTGCATCAGAGAAGCTTGTGCGTGAAGCAGTGAGAAAGACACATATTTACACATATCTGAAATGAAAAAGGAGCCCCACAGATTTGCATGTTGGGTATTTCTGAGCTTCTGGCCGGTTAATTAGACTGATCCAAAGCAGCTGCAACTCCCAATACAACATTACAGGGCAAAGAAAAGTGAACAAATTAAAACAAAACTCCATCTTAACACATTATAGTGCCGTGCTTGAGAGAGAGAGAGAGAGAACTACATTAGTCCATGTACAAGAAGTACATTTGTTTCATTCTAATGCAGGATATGACAGTGTCTGAAAGAAACTTATTACACTGTAACACTGGTTATAAAAGTTCATGGTTTCTCTCTATCTCCATTTCTGCACCACTATCTAGGTACTAGCAGACAGACAGACACACACACACGCATGTGCGTATGTGAGTCACGTGAATCCCATTTGTAGCTTGGCAAGGTAACGCTAATTAAATGAATGCACGTTGACACAGTTTGCAAAGTTTGTAGGCAGCGTCTGAGGCAGCCCTGCCGCAGTGCCGCTGAATTAAGGTTTCTGAGTGGAACACCCAATAGCTGGGATTAAGCGTTCTGCACGGCAGGGCTTGTGCAGCAAGCCTACAGCACTTCCCCGACTCGCTTTTTAATGAGTTCTACAATTAGCAGAATTCAAAAGCCATGAAGTCAAAATAAACTAAAATGCATTTTTTTTTCCCCCCCCGTTGTTTCTCCAAAACCTCCCTTTCCCTAAATGTTTGTCACGTCCTAAGACATGAGTCCAGCGCCAGTGTCATTTCAACCAGCATAGGAATCCTGGGGACCGAATCCCGGAAGGAGAGGAGAAGGAAAAATGAATAAAAAAAACAAGGAGAGGGATCAAAGGGCAGAAAATTAAAGACAGAAAGAGTAGGCAGCAAAGCAAATGGGTGAGCAGGGGCTGTATGAGAAATGAAGGAGTGACACAGAGATGCTGTGGATATTATGTCCCGCTGAATTACAGAGAGTCGATCTATTTATGAAAGCACTCAACAAATATTATCCGAACCTGACATTTCAGGTGGCAGTCTCAGTCCACACTTTAAACCGAATTTCCTCTGAATATATGCGAGCGGTTCATTCATATTCATACCTTTTAGTCACCGATAATCTCTTGAGTGGGGTGAGCAACTTGTATTAATATGGGGGCTTATCGAGAATTGTAATTATTCACACCGGTAGTGACAATGCAAATAATCAAGGCAATAAACAAAGCAGAAGCTTTGGTGGTTAAAAAAAAAAAAAAAAGAAAACAATACAAAACAATAAAACAAAAACGAGCAGCTATTCTCAGGGCTGAATTTTTAAGCATGGCCAGGAAGGTGAGCTGTTCTTCTGTGCCGCTGGTTTGGACATGGACGACGTGCCATTGATTTCTCAGTCAGAGACGAGAGGGCTCTGCCTCGTCTTAATGAGGGCGAGGTAAACAAAAAGCAGATGAAATAACAGAAAACATGGCGAGGGTGCATTTGGGACCTCCGGCGGTCATCCCACCATAAAATCCACTTCCTCCATTTTCTAGATTTGTTTCACAGAGGATTAGCGGGAAACTCTTTCGCCCCGTTCTCCGAGAGGGCACACGCGAAGCGAGCGTGTGTGCGTTCGCCTAAGAAGGGCTCGCCCGTGCGTCCGGCCTTCCCGCACGTGCCCGTTTGTGTTTAAAAACGAGAGCGGGCGTGCGAGCTCGCACATGGACACGTGTGTGCGTTTGTGTAATCGTGAACGTTTGCAGAAAGTGTGAGGTGTATGCGGTACGTCTGCCTTTGTGTGCGAGGGAGTATGCAAGTTTGTACACAAATTACTGTCTGAGTGTGCATGAGAGAATGGCTGTTGTTCGAAATGAGGCAGACTATGTCTGGGTGCGTTCTGCGGTTGTGTGGGTGCCAGTTACATACTGTTTTGTCTTGTACATGTTGGTAGGAAAAGGAGTCAAAGGAGAAAAAGTGTGTATGTATTGCGCATGTCTATGGCAGGGTGAGTGTGTATTGCCTATATTTCGGCACACTTGTCGATATGTGTATGAGCATGAGTTACACCCATCATTGTGTGCTTGTTTGAAACATGTTTGTGCATGGTAGAATGCTATAATCATGACAGTATGAGGGCAAGTGTAGCACACATACATCAATGTGTTTGAATGTATGTGTGTGTGTGTGTATGTATCCGCGTGAGTGCTTTATACACATGTCAGTATGTGTGAAAGTGTATACATAAATGCCAGTGTGTGTGAGTGCATTATAAACGTGTGTGTATGTGTGGCTGTGTCGGTGTGTGAGTGTTACATATATGTTGGCGTGTAAGCGTGTGAGCACATTATACATGTGGGTTGTACACAGGCTGTTGTGGGCTGCAGGCATGGGCGCGTGTGTGGCCAGCCCTTCGGCCTGGCCCGGTCCTCCCCTCGCACTGCCTCCTCACTCACCTCCGGCTGCGTTTGACCTTCCCTTCACCCTGTCTGCGGCCGTCTCGCCGTAGAGGGGGAACTCTGCCATCTTCACACCGGATCGAGCTTCTGCTATTAACTGTCGCGCCCGCTCCCTCAGCTGCCTGCGCCTCTCCTCGTCTCGCTCCTGGGAGAGAGAGATGTATTGAACAGTTGCCATCTCGGTAATTGACAGAAATGCCATTTTCATTCCCTGCCAATCTGATCATCGCGATAGCGCCGGTTTACAGCATGGAGGGCCGAGGACCACACAGATACACACAGAATTGCTCCGTATCAACTCTGGATCGTTCATGCCACTTTGGTGTTTCCATTTCTTTCCCTCTTAATTCTGGCTACATATAAATGAGAAAAAAAAAAAAAAAAAAAAAAAAAAAAAATTATATATATATATATATATATATATATATGTATATATATATATGTACTGTAATTTTATGTCAAAGCAGCTTCAGAAGCTGAACTCAATGTAATTTTGTGAATTACATTTTAATTCATCTTACAGAAAAACACTGCAGCTGTTTTTTCCCTCACCAGATTTTCCCACATACGAACATTTTTTAATGCGACCTGACATATTTACTGTTACGGTTGTCGTGGCTGTCATATTTCAATGAAAGAAATTCCTTCTGTACACCTGACACCATATATTCCAAAGGCTGCATATTCTCACAAGAACAAAAACATCTAAAAACAGATGCAAATACTCTCTTCCTGTTTAAACAGGTACCACTGAAATGCAAGAGTGCATGTGTGCCCTTCATCCAAATAATGAAAAGACTGCTGATGTGTATTTTGGTGTTCAGAAGTATTTAATTAAAAAATGTTGATGACTTACTGACAATTTACTTTGCACTCAAGTGATTTTATTGTGGTGTTAAGTTGACTGTCAGCTCCCACTCTAAAAACAAAATGAAACTAATAACCCAAAAACGAACACATGCAGATATTGGTGATCCAGTCCCATTAGTGGGTACATGTCGGGTAATATGCAAGCACATTTTGGATCAACAGACAGTGGTAGGTTCAAAGATGGGAGACTTTGCTTTAAAATTCTGTTTTACAGAAAAAAAAAACAGGAAACAAATGCTCAAGTGACATTCATACAAGAGAAGCATTAAGTGGTGGTGGGGGTCTGGTATCCGAATCTTACTGGAACTCACATTATTCAGAGACCTTGAGGAAGAGTAATTACTGCTCACTGGCTCGCTACATTAAAATTAGTCAATACACAATAGTGTTAAGGCTTGCTCCTGCAGAACATCTGATTCACTGCATTTGTGTGCTGGCCAGTTTCGCCTTTGCTGACAGCAGATCGCAGTGATGAGGCCAGACTGCAGCCAGCCATCACAAGTTTGCATTTTACAGTTGTGTTTTTTTTCCCCTCCTTCACGAACCAGTCATTCATTTTTACACAGAAACAAACAGCTGCCAGTCTCCAGACCTTGCTTTCCCATTACAGAACCTACATTACGCTGTTTCTGTGACTTTCCTTAATCTCCACACTCTGCTACGCTGAGGGCTTTTCAGCACTTGGAGCTTAAGCATTAACCATTAACAAAACAAGCACAGAAAAACTAATGAGGTACATTTCACCTATTTCCATGTAAATTGTTTGTTTGTAGCCATTGTTTGGGGACACAATGGGTTGAAATGCTAATGAATGCATCCGAATAACGTCCTCCTAATGGCAGTCTGTTTATAACCATTAGCCCAGAGGCATCGCTGTAACTCAATCCTTGGGGGTTAAGGCCAGATTTAGACCCATTTGAAGCTTCCCAAAGGGCAGGTTACAACTTACAGAAAAAGCAGGGAAAAACACCCTTCGGTAAACAAACCCCTCTGTCACACCGCGGTCTCCTGAGCCTGACTGACATAAGTCCTGTTTCCCCTATCAGATTGGACTCATTGACTTTTGGGCTAATGCGCTCCTGTGCAGAATGAACAACGCAAATTCTGTGTGTGTGTGTGTGTGTGTGTGTGTGTGTGTGTGTGTGTGTGTGTGTGTGTGTTTGAGTGTGTGTGTGTGTGTGTGTGTGTGTGTGTGTGTGTGTGTGTGTGTGTGTTTGAGTGTGTGTTTGAGTGTGTGTGTGTGTGTGTGTGTGTGTGTGTGTGTGTGTGTGTGTGTGTGTGTGTGTGTGTGTGCGCGCGCGCGCGCTTGTGGATTGGGTGTTTCCGTTTGTTCTCACTCATCACCACTCTGCCAGTGACACAAACACACACTGTTCACAAATAATGTAGCTGAATTCCCAAAAATACATTTATCAGCAGAAATTACCATAAAGGGCTTCTGAATTTTGATTGCAATGATTGTCTTACAGATGGCTGAAATACACATTTTTTCAGGTAGTCGACGCCCAAAGAAGCCAAATGAAAATGAGTATGTGATTTAAAGAGAAACACAAAAGTGATCTACTTTATAGTTCTTGGTAAGAATGACATAGTTCTTGCTTTGTACAGATAATATATTGGCACGGTCATTGAGAAATATGTATTGTATGTGTATATGTATGTTACATACATATGTATTGTATATGTATGGTACCTCTGAAGTGTAATTACCTCTGGAGAGTATTGAGTTTTAGTTTCATTGTAATTTCTTGTCCCTGCAACTGCACAAATGATCACTGCACATTCGTGTTCAGAGACAGAGCAGTTCACTAGAAGCAGGCAAAGAGCAGTAGAGGATTTGTTTTTTTTTTCAGGATTTTTTTTGGGCCTCGTTTTACAGGTAGTTCGCTAATTTTGCCGGATACGCTCTGTGCCCCTTGAAACAACCCCACAGGCCCTTGTGTGCAATCTCATGCTGTAAACAAGAACATCTGAAGGTCTGACTAAACTGTCTGACATGCTTGTTTCATTTACTGCATTAGTTCAATACATAAATCTACACAAATATATATTGGCTGCATTTTAATTTATGTAACAGCCTCCTCCGCAGATCTATTTCTGACTGCACTAAAACATTTCAGTACATCAGAGAGAATCAAGTATCTATAAAAAATGTATGCCTTATAATACATTTCCATATACTACAAGATGACACGCAACTGTTGTTATGAAACAGATATAATGGAAATAAACCAAGCTGGCTATTCAATACTCCCACTAATTTTGCACCATGTAGTATTGCTTATTATGTGATTTCCCCAGTTTTGGTCATCTCTGTGACCAAACAGTCCCAAAAATAACAAAAATTATATCACAGTTAAGGAAAAACAGCAAAACCTAAAGACTAAATAGCTCTGTTTAATAACCCTCCCAAACCGTCCACAGAGGAAGTTTTAGCATTTAAATAAAACTAATCTTGACTCAGGTGGAGGAAATCTGAAAATTTCGTTTAGCATATTCAGTCAACCTGAGGGGGAAAAAAAAAAATTAAATAAAGATTCTCGTTATAAAATAAAATATAGATATCTATTTATCGTAGATAGATATTTGCGCACAACATTCCTCCCTGCACATTTCACACTCGAGTGCGACCCGAGCTTCTCCTGGCTGCTTCGCTGGTACTTATATTAATTTTATCCTTCTTAGTCTCACCGATTAAAGTGATCAGCGGCCCCGTGCTGCCAGCTCTGACACCGCAGCCGCCCCCTTCTCGCACCCCTTAGAAAAGATTCGCAGGGGGAAGAGAGGGGCGGAAAAAAAAAAGCGAGGGGGGGGAGGGAGGAATGAAAAGACCAAAGTTTTCATTTCGCTGGAACAGGAAAAAAGCGAATTCGAGCCTGTGCTAAATCTCAACTTTATCCGATTGTTCTTTTTCCGGCCTTCCTTTTATGCCGGGATCTGAAGAAACAAATAAAAATGGCCGGGCGTTGGGGGGTGGCTTTTTGTGCTCGCCGCAGACGGCAGTGATTGACGTTACTTTCAGCCAAGTATGACGGCGCGGATTAGGCAAGGTGAATCGGGACGGAGGGGGACCGGCCGCGCCGCTGTCGGGATGATCTGCCGATGCCAAAATGGCCCGAGATCCCCCGGGAGGGTTTGGAGAGGGACAGACATGTCTCTTCTCCTCTGGGTCCAAAATGAGATGCGGAGAGCCAGTCTGCAGTACTGAATCAGGAAAACTTTGCAGTTTAAAAAATGTCAGCGAATGCAGAGATCTCCTTTGGACTCCCATTCTCTCTCAGGCTTAACAGGGAAAAAACTGAATTCATTTCCTGCTCTCGTCTACGGATGTTTTCTAGTCATGGTGTATTCAAATTTCCGTCGGATTAAAACCCACACAATATTCCAGATACAGTCAGCCAGAGTTCCATGGCAACTTTGTCAGGCAGGTGCAATATTAGCACGTCCAGGTCTATATTAATAAACATAACCATTGCACTGCACATGTAATCATGTTTGTTTCATTTATTTATAGTCAACCTTTTGTTAACATGAAACTTACATTCATTCATATAGTATGATTTGGCCTCTTTTAGCATTTTTAATTTTTGTGACACCTTTGTAAAAAGGCTTGGTTTCTACAGTTCCTGTGGTTTCTGTTCTGTTGTCAAGTTTTTGTTATCAATCCACTATGTACTAGACGTCAGTGGTGGTTATGGATATGATGGGTGAACTTTTGATGCAATGGGAAATCTCTGATCACCCGCCCTCTCTGTGGACAATAGTCGGGGGTCGGAATTATCGCTTTCATCCTTTGACAGGAAGCAACACACTGTTATTAGCCATTTCAATGAAAAGAGCATTCTTCGCCTGTCCACATGTAAGGATTACCGCAGTGTACACTATTCAGTGAGACAATTTGCATGGAATATGCGAAGAAAAGAAGGTGTTCAAAGAACTAGAGCAGCTGAGGCTTCTGCCTCCCGGAGAGTCTGGAAACACTGTTCCAAACGTAGGACAGGATTTAACAATGACCATAAAAAATCTATTTATCTAATTTTCTAAGTGTTTGCACTAATTAGTTATTTAGACCAATGTGATCTGTGAGGCCTGAAACTATCACTTCTGACAAACTACTCTTCAAAAACATGCATCTGTATTACATACACACACATACAGGCATACACACAAACAGAATGAGACAGACAGACAGACATACAGAAATGTAGCACCGTGTCTACACTTACATACTAACATTACGTTTAAGCATTCTTTCCCATGACACATGATTCAGAACTTCAGACTGAGAGATTTCTAACATGAATGCATCAATATACTCAATTAGTGAATTCTCTGTTAAATGTCTTGTCCAATTACGGCCCACAGAAGAACAAAGGAATGTGTGGAATGTGTGGCCTTGTCTTGAAGCACGCTGGCAGAGACGTTGGTTCATGGACAATTAAGAACAACTGCTCTGATACCGTAATGGGCCTGGTACGGTGTTTAACAGCGAAGTGTTTACTTTGAGGTGTGTGGATGTCATCTCCTGCATCAAACCATTGTTGCTTTATAGCATGACAGTGTAATCGGTGCTCAGCAATGACAGTGAAATCTGTAAACCAATCCCTATGACTGATGCACTGGTTCCCACTCCTCTAATGAGGACACACGGTAAAATAAAAACATCTAAAAATCGATTTCTTTAGAAGTACACTGAGAAGCAACACATTATGCTACTCAAATTTTACTTTCTAAAGTAATTCATTACAACTTGTTTACCAAATGTGCGATAATTAATGCTTGCTTTACTCTGGTCATTTATCACCAATTGGTGTTGTATTTCACATGTAGTTCAAATATATTTGTAGGAAATTGCACAAATTACATCCTTTTAAACATGCGATTATTTTATGTTGGCCTGTTCTTTATATTTAATCAAATTAAATTATTGTAAGTCTCATTGTTGAAAACATTATGCAAAACTCCATTCCCCCTGCTCTTTACCTCAAACAATATCTTCCATCTTTTGAATGTAGGCACCTGAATGAATACACGTTTGATATATTTTCAATTCTCAATCATTTGACATATCAATATTTCCCACAAATTGTTAGCATGTAAGCCATTTTTTACCCCCATACAACACCTGGGGAGGTCACCGCTGTGGTTGAGAGTCTTAATCAAAGTGTACCTAATTTCTGATGAAACTTCTACATGAAGTCTCTCTCACCACACTTCCAGAGATATCTGCCCATTCCCTAGACATTCTGCACACGGATGAGACTGGAGTGTAAAGGTTTAGGACGGAAACCTTTGCTCACAGGAGCAAAATGTTTTTCAGTCCTGTGCCGTCCCACCAGTATCTGACTCAACTTACAAGGCACATGGGTTTCGAGTGGTCCCTCTTCAGCCAGCCAAAGACACTGGACTTTGATAGGACAACTAAAAAGCTAGATGTTTTCATGCGGGCAACACTGAAAACAGGAAAAAAAAAAAAAAAAAAAAAGCCAACGAGCTCTCCCCGCCACTGTGGCTCCGATCATGGGGATAAAGAGACAGCCACTGAAAAGAGCACAGAGTGAGGGGCAGGGAAAGGGTAAAATTAAAAAAAAAAAGCCTAACTTAAGAAAGTGGCAAGAGAAAGCAGGGTGGAAAGGAAAAAAAAAAAAGAAAGAGGGGAGAGCCGCTTCTTTTCAATGGCTGTCCCCCCACCGGGGGCGGGCTGAATGGCCGAGTGAGAGAGCGGCATGCGCAGCGTGCCCCGCGCCCGGGCGCTCGCCCCTCCGGCCCTGCTGCTCTTTTATTGGCTGCCGGTGGGCAGAGGGCTCCCCGGGACGCTCAGCTGGTCAAGCGAATGGCCCCGGCGCTGAGGCCCCCGTGCCACCTTACCAGCCACTCAGCCACGGGGAGGGCGACTTGTCAGGAAGGAACATTTTGGGGCTGTCACCCAGTCTCTGTATAAACAACCAATGGCACCACAGAAACCACTGAGAATCAAGAAAACTATTCGGTAGAAGAGGCACATTGCTAATCACAAGACACAGTAAGACAATTTAAATGGTTAATACCAATATCAACCTTACAGTAAAAACATGGGTGGAAAAGTGAAGCTAATAACATTAAAGGGTAGTAGCAGACTGAGTTACTTTAGAAATGAAAACTCGCATAGCACAAGGGGTAAAGTAAAAAGCAGCTGATAAAATTCTGGGTTTTACGCAGCACACTGGCAAAGTTTCTATTTTCCTTTTAAGGAAAGTATGCTTTGATATTTTTTAAACGATGTCCTGGACAAAAAAAAAATAAAAAACAGCCAGCTCGGTTCTGTCCTTTTTTCTCCCACCCATCCGTTTCTTCCTCCTCCTCCTCTAAATGGAAAACAACAATCGCCTGTGATCTCTACCCTGCCTTCTCTCCTATAATGGGAAAACTTCACCTTGTGTCCCTTGCAATTCTTAAAGAATTCTTTTGCTGTTATTCCTACAAATCCAATTACAGATTGTTGAGTAGCTAGTGGAGTAAGCTTATTGAGGAGTGTCACATCGCTAAGTCGTGCGTATGTGTTTCAGTTTGTAATGTGGTCTGAGCTGCTGTAGAGGTGTCAACTTAAAATGCAAGTAAGTAGCTGAACAGGGGCTAATCCCGGCGACTACTCCCCTGCAGCCAAATAGTGGCGCAATGAATGACAGAGTGAATGCGGAGATGCACAGTGCTTATCACTCCCTGCCAGATGGCGGACCTGGATCAATGCACACGTGCCACGATCAATGCATTTGATAAAGAATTAAGAAGAAAACTGTACATGTTATCAAAGAACTTGTACATGGCATAATTATGATTCTGCATGTGTGTGCCCATGATACTGGAAACTCAGAGGCAGGTGATAATGGAAACGATAGGGAGACATGGCTCCGAGGCTACAGCGTCTGCCCTTAGCGTTCAGAAAGCCTGGTCAAATAGTTCAGGAACCATTTTCAGGAGGGAAGGAGGAAATTTTAAAAAGAGAGAGGGAGGTGGTGTGTGTGTGTGTGTGTGGGGGGGGGGTTGTTATTACAGTGTGTTGGGAGGAAGGCCTGTGGCCAAGCTTGTCCTTCTGGGAGATGACATTTAACGTCTAGTAAGGGTGGTAAAATCTTTGAAGCACTCAGGAAAAAAAGGTAAATAAACGACAGAATAAATAAACAAGGAAGTATGTAAACACCCTCAGCAATTACACAGCGTGACTGCTTTAATGAGAGATACGAGGCAGAGAGAAAGGCAAACAAGCAGAAATGAGAGAGAGGGGGAAAAAACATGCTTATTTAAATATTCATTTGCCCAACCTCGGGTGTGCCTGCGTGTAGGTAGCATATTTGCATTTGAATGTCATCACACCCTGGCGTCCAAGAACAACTGCAGTTTAAAAAACACATTTTTGTTTCAGATAAAGGAGGAAGTGTGAGAAGCAGGACAGTAATTACGGAAGTCTCTGCTACTGAGGCGACAGTGAGGTTAGTTCTCCGGCTGGGTAATTTCAAGTGTTCGCCCTTTAAAAGACAAGACAGAATTACAATACAGGCAATTCAAACAGGACCTGCTGTACATGTCACAGACTGAATTCTGGCAGGACGAAAACAGCACCAGAGAATTGTGGGTGACTCATATCCAAATTAGACCTGAGCAATTCATCTTGCCAGTAAAATTTAGCTGTCAATATTAATTTTGCACCTGGGAAGCATTTTTCTTCTAATAAGCACAAAGAGCAATGAACCGTATTACACAAGTATTTTTTATGGCCAAAGCAGAAAATCTAGGCTTTAAATGCATAATGCATTTTTTTCTGTTACATCACATTACTCACACGGCCAGGTGCTCTCTAATTGTATCACACTAAAAGTCTGTTTGACCAAAACATTTGCACTTTGTGCTTGTAATTTTTTGCACAAAATTGTCTGCTTTTTTGCAGGCATTGAAAATGTACCGACTTTGCAAACACAATATTACTCTTGAATCATTCAACAGCGTGGGAAGCCGACTTTTGACTACAAGTCAGGCGCTCTCTCTCCTACAAAAAAAAAACCAGAGGAGAGCAAAAACACACACGCGAAAAAAAAAAATCCCACCGCAATCAGTAATGACAAATCGCTCCGCCGTAGACTTGGGAGGGAAGCATGAAGACAGGCCCAGTGCGTCCGGCGCTGATGGCTTGATCAGCCCTTGTGGAGCCATACAAGGAGCTGTCTCTCAAGCAGATTCTCAATTTTGAGGAGCCCTTTGATCTCAGTTCAAGCCAATTCACGGACATCAACTGACGAGGCGGCATGAAACACCCCGATGCTCAGGCCCGGATTCCCGGCAAACTATTCGGTTTCATTAAGGCCGAATCTCCAACAAAGAGAGGGACAAAAAAGAGAAAAGGCACAACAGTGGAAAAAAAGAAGCAATGCAAGAAAACCATTACTGCAGTTCGAATGCTGAGAAAGACGGGGGTAGGGGGGGGGGGGCGGCCAGGGAAAGACAGAGAACATGTGATATTAGCATTTTAAAATGTAGTGTTTAAAAGAGAAAAAAAATTGCTTCACTGCCTTTGAAGAGAAGAGAAGATAATGGGGTCCTTGGCGTGTTTGTTGGTGCTCAACCAAACTGGCGAGTTAGCTGGGAGGTCTGGTGCCCTAATTGGCCTATTTAAATTTGAATTTCAAGCCTGCAAGTTACACCAATTGATACTACATCGTTTTTCTATTTTTTTTTTTTAATCACTATTATCCAACAACCAACCTTCCCGTTAGGATTAAAATCTCCAGAGGTTTAATAATAATAATAAAAAAAAAAAAACAGGCGAACACAAAGACCCTGAATGGAAAACTCACAGCGTTCACTTAAAAATCCACATGACGTCTTGGCAGATTCTTAAAGGAGAAAGTCACCCGATGAATGTCAAATTATGTCGACAATGTGAAAGTTCAATTTTGTGTGAAACAGGAGAGCGACAGGCATCTGTCTTCTAGTTTTGGGAGAGTCAGAAAGGAGAGTAGCATGAGAAACTTCATGTTTCCCCTCAAAGATAAATGAATAAATTAACCAAATGTAAAAATTAAATGAAGTTGGAGGGGTGTGCAGGAAGGTCGAGGGCGGAGCGAGGGTTCAAAGGTTTGTTCTGTCCCTCACTTTGACAGTGAGGGTCACAGACAGCTCTGAGAAGTCACCACACTGCCACCGAGGGGGGGCTGGAGCAGGGGGGGGGGGGGGGGGGGGGGCGTCGGTGAAAATCAAACACAGCCCAATTAAACTAATCATAACGTCCCACTGAACACGAGGAAGCTCACCTGGACTCTCCCGCACTTGAGCGTGCCTTCACGACTCCGCAGCGCTCGCCACTTTAATTACCCTGGCCAGAGCTCTGTGAAATTGCTGTCCTGATCTGCTAATGGCTGAGGAGATCTGGAAGAACGTTTTCACTCGCCTGGGTCTCTGCTATGTTTTTCCCCCTTTTAAAATTCCACTTGGCCTTACCGAGCGCAGAGTCCGCAAGAGAAAGCATTCTCCAGCCCCAGCATTTGTGGGTTTTTTTTTTTTCTTTTTCCTTTTTTCAAACCACTGCTACTGGCGAGATACAGAACCCTTCCAAGTAAGTGAAATTTAAGAGGGCTATGGGGAGGGCTTTTTATGACTGTTCATTAATTACCAATTTGCTTTCAGCAGGGGGCATGACATTACAAGGGATCTGGCTAAAAGTTCTAATAGATTATGAAGACCACCTAGGAGGAGCGGCCCGAGAAAAGTACAAAACAATTAATACTGTTGCGCCACTATCAAAGTGGCGCAACGGCGCTCAAAAACACTGCAGATTGCGTTGGAAGACCAAAAAAAAATAAAAAATGAAATTAGTGAACTCACATCAAAAAGAGAAGACAGGGGTACCGGCCCAGCACAACGGGACGCAATTAGGGTGGCACATGGGAAGGGCATGGCAGGAGCGAGCCTCTGATCCCAATCGTGGAGGGAGGGTTTGAAGGTGCTTTTGAGTGCGGGGCCGAGCGGAACGCGCCGGCACGGCCGGATGAATCGCAGCCGAGCTGGCCAGCACCTCCGCACAGTGTTCACTTCCACCGCAAGCACCCCCGTTCCCATGATCACGTCCCCCCTCGTTCTTCAGCCCCCTTATAGCGGCTTCTTACTCTTTTGCTGTGCTGGTGGCTTGTGTCTAAACTCAGTCCGGCGTTCGACACACCCATCCCCAAAGCCTGCTCTCCCTTTTGCTCCCACACAACCACGATTGCCCTGGAAGAATGAAGTCAGATTTAATTTAATTAAAATACTCCTTATGCATGCTAAACCACAAAGTCGCCACTTAGAGAGATAGAACCGGCAGGGCCACCCCCGCGATGACATGTTGGCAGCGATTTTTCTTAGCAATCAAAACAAGACATCTAGTAATCTAATCTAAATCGCTAACAATTATCAGCCCAGCGAGGCGGGGATTTGTTTGATCAATGCTTTCTAAAACTGAAACAATTCAATATTTCGCTGCGCTAATGCACTGCGGCCTCATTAGAGTCGTCCTTGGGAAAGAAGCCTTTGGGACAAAAGTGGAGCAATTTAGAGGAAAAGACCTTCCTGACTGGGATAAAAGATGCCTCCCTCTTACAGCCGAGGAGACGACTTTGAGCGCGAGGCAAAAAACTGAGTTCGGAAGCTTTGAAAATTTCACACCAGTTAAATTTAAAATGTTATTCCTCTTCAGAGGATTTTACACAGGTTGGTCTCGGAGGTTGTCGTTCATTTCTAGATAATGCCGAAATGGTATTCCGTGGGCTTGCGTTCAAAAGACTTAATTCAAGGGCATCCCAATTCCTTTTAAAATTCACAGGGCAAACAAATGCCAGCGCAAAGCTGTCGCGTTTTAGATATTTTATTACCAAAAGGTATTCATTTAATTTCTGAAATCCCTCGTTGTGACTCTCGATGCCGGAGCTGGCAAATTTCGCAATTTTTTTTGAAAGCAATGTAGAAGGTTAGAAGCGATTATGTGGATTTGAACATCCCATTTTTGTGCAACTTCAGGCTTTATATACCCTCTATATTCTGTGCTCAGTCAACCATTTTTATTTTGTGTCGCAGATCTCCCAGTCATGCTTAGGGTATCAATACAATATGTGGGTGGAAAAAAAAATAATAAGAGAATGACTTTTAAGGCAATGAAAGGGAAAAGGACAATTTTGTTCAGTCCTACCAAAGTTAAATACATGCAGACAGAGAGAGAGACATTCTCAATAGGCCTGGGAAACATATAATGCTACTTTAGAAAACCTCCAAACCGGCCATCCTCAGTGGACTCTGCCACTGAAGAGGGGCCAATGAGGAGGTGTGAAAAGGAAGCTGGAAAGTGTACCGCACGGACAGGTGCAGAAAACTGACTTGTGTTTCCCTTTCCGCTGTGTCGCTGCGGAGGCAACAGCATACCTGCAATACTGAGACAAGGAGCCCATGCTACAGTACTAAAGTGCCAAGAGGAGGGACAGGAAACGGGATCACGCACATGCCGGAACGTATTCATGCGCACATTCATACTAATATTCGTGCTTGCATCGAGGATCACACTTATGCTCACATTCATACTCAAAGTAGTGACAACTCTGGCAGGTTAAGAAACACACATTGCGCATACACAGAAACACAGGCTTCACACACTGTTCCTGTAGCTCCTGCCATTGCCATTGTGACTGAATTAAGCTCCTGGCATATTCCCCTCACCAGGGGGAAAAAAAAAAACAACACACTGACAAAAGCAAAGGGAGTTCACTACTTCATATGTATGTTCTGTAATTTGCCTTTTTTTCCCCCCCTGTACTTCTTCCATTTTCTTTAATATCGCCATGACGTGATGCTTGAAATATCAAGAAGCCATTATGGGACGCATGACAGTAAACGGCGCGTTAGGCTAATCACCCTAATTACTGGCGGGTGCAGCACGGTTCACATTAAGTGTGACTGCAGATTATGCGCGGAGGCAAGCGTGTTCTCTCTAGCAGTTATCTAATTTACCCTTCATATGAGAAACCCAGCAGGTTTCCCCTCATGGCTGGGACAGATTCATTTGCTCCGAAAAAGAGGGAGGGGGAGGTGGCCTCCCCTGTTCTGCAGTAGATGTGTACATATACTAATGCAACAGAAGAGTCCCTACGATGAACAGTGCCCATGGTGACCACGCCCCTACCCCCTCTTACTTACATCAGTGATGTGTGTGGGGCGGGGCGGGGCAGCGGAGTGGGCGTTGGCCACGTGCTTGTTTCCGGCCTTCAGGGCAGCATCTCGTCGGGCCTGCTCCAGGAGAAGCCTGGCTCTTTCCTTCAGCTCCTCCTGACGCGACTGCACCTTCTGTCAGGCATGGAACCAGAGGTAGATGGGAGTTGAGCTTAGGGTTCCACCCATGCTACTAACACAGAACTGCGGCAGAAATAGTGGGATGGTAGAATGAAGGTTGATTCATGGCCTGTTCGCAGAAGTTATATTTCAAGCCATGCTTCACTTTCCATCATTTCCATATGTACAAAATATAAGACACCTACTTTTATCCCATGTATGCATGTTTCTCAGTTGCACTCATTTTACAAAAGTGCATACAGTAAATATTTAAATGTGTATTAAATAGAGGTGACCAAAATATTGCAATCAACATTTCCCATTTTCTGGGGAGATTTAAGTACTAAAACACCAGAATTTCTAATAGTGAGCACTTCGAAAGATATTCAGCATGTATGTGGTTAGTGTGAACTGGTATTTCCTACCTTTTCTTCTGCAGCATTAGATTTCTGAACAGTCACCATATGCTGAAAAACACAGAAGTATCACTTTAAGAATCTGAATAGCAAGGCTTTAAAAAGAGAATATTTTAGTAGGATTCCAAAATGGCATTTTTCAATCTTATACTTGGGATCTATCTTTAATGTTTCAACAGGAAATAAATGTTTTTTTTTTTTGTCATCGCAAATATTTTCTCATTACAAGGATTACCAGGCCCAGTGATCACCAGATTCCTGACTATCAGGCTTTCTGTGAATTATGACAACACAGACACCTTCTCCTCCACTAATGGAACACTATCGCGACTCACATCGGCAGTAATCCATGCGCGAGGATAGATTTATCTAACAGGTACACAGAATTAGTAAACTTTGGGACATGGCACACCGGCATGGTGTCTGACTTGTGCGCTCCACTGCTATGCTTGCCAAATTGGACAAATAAAATGACATGAAATCGATCAAGATTTTGCTGAATCACTGTTGCAATTCAAAGTCCTAAATGCCTTGCTGATAAACAGGGACTCAGTCAAGGAAATTCTCCAGTGAGGCGAAACGGATGAGAGGCCCGATCAGATATATCCGTCTGTGTAGGCAAGCACCGCTATCGATGCAGGGACAACTAACTACAACGAAATGGCTGGCATGCTATTTTTTTTTACTTTCCGTCTGGGTTTTCAGTGTATGTGAAATTAAATGTTTATGAGTGACAGTTGCTCCATCGTAGCATGTCCCACAGAGGGAAGTATCACTGTAGCAGACGAAGATGAGTACCTGGCCGTGCTTGGGGGATGTGTCTGCATGGTTGTGATGGGCACTGGTGTCGGCGGTGGAGTCGGACTCAGAGTGCCGCAGGCTGGCCCTTTTCTTTTTGATGAGGTCTGCATCCCTGTTGTAGGAGAATCCCAGTTTGTGAGGCGCGGGGGGCCCTGCCCTGTGAGTGGGGGAGCCAGGGTCCAGCCCCCTGCCGTCCAGCTGGCCTGCCCCCGCTCTCTCCCTGTCCCCCTCAACGCAGCTTGTGGGGGGAGACGCACCCTCTAGTTTTCTCCTACCCTCCTCAGCCCTGGGCTCCAGGTCACTCAGGTCCAGAGTGTTCACCTTCAGTAGCGTCCGTTTGCCTGGTGCCGGCGGGCTTTGTGCCACGTCAGTGACGTCACCCCCCACCATGCCACCCACAGACTTCAGAGCAGGTCTTGGGGTTGGGTCAGGGTCAGAGGTCCTAGACAAACTGGGCGGTGATGATCCCTGCCTGGGAACGGAGGTAAGGGCTGGTAATGATGGGATTCGGCCTCCTGAAGGCTCCTCTGAAGCTGAGACAGCGACACAACCGGCAGAAATGCCAACACCCGGCACGTCCTCCTTGGGTCCTCCTGGCTGGCTCGTCCCGTTGGCAGCGCTGGCAATGGGCTCTGCCTCAGTCTCTCGGTGGACGTCATTGAGCTCGGCATAAAATTTGTCTTGGTCGATGGAGCTGTTTGTGTCCGTCTCAAAGTCGCCCACTTTGTATGTGCTGCGGCTGCTGTTGGCCTCGATCTGGACCACGTTGAGTTCCTCGCCACTGAAGTGGGCTCGGATCTGGTACAGGTAGGTCATGACAGTCAGCTTGTCAGGGATGGCCAGCAACACCATGTCTGAGGGCTCCAGAAGCCTAGAGATGCCCAAGCTGGCAAAGCCATCATATGCCTTGAACAAAGAGGAACAGGGACTGTACATTACTATGAGCCTATCTAATGCCTGACAACCACTGATCCCAACTGTGATAATTTATTGATAAATACAGCATTTCAGCTTTTGAGCACTGCTGAAGCCACAATAAGACTCACTGTACACCTGTATTACAGCAAGCTAGTAACACATTTCCATTCCTCGTTTTGTTTTTACCATATATTTTTATAACCAATTTGTATATATCATTAATGACAACAGTGATGCTAAATATAGAAAACTTTATACATTATCAACAACACAGAAACAACAGACAATAATAAACAATAAACTTAGAAATCAATAAACAGCTCATACTGTGGAGGCAGTCAAAATACACAGCCCAAAGAGTGTAACTGGCATTTTTGAGCCTCAAAAGATGGTGACATATTGACATCAGAGGCAAGCCCTTAATCCAACAAGTGAAAGCAGATAGGTGTTGATAGCTCACATTTAACCAGTACTGCTGGAGTTACAATGATCTTCCCTGACAACAACTGCCTTGTTCATTGTACACAAACTGGGACTGCGTTTGTCTGTGTCCCCCATTGCTTCTGGTTCATCATTAAGGGATATGTATGAAAAATGTTAAAGTGAAGCGGTGAGACAGGTCCACCCCCAGCGGCCATGTTTAAACAGGTGCCCGGGGTTCAAGGCCGGAGGAGCTGGCTATGTCTGACTGGATCTGGAATAGGACAATCAGGAACCACTGGGACGTGTCCGCAGTGACAGGGAATGTCAAGGATGGTTCTCCGAGATAAGGGAGATATAAAGAAACACTAAACTAATCCGTCCTGCACCTTATCACCACACATCAACCTGCTCAATTCTGATGCCTGTGTAATTGCCACGATTTTTGCTGATGAAAAATACAGGCACGTAATCAAGGAGCAAAACTCAATCCCAGAGCATCCATTAGACTGACGGTCTCATAACGAAAAAAAAAGAAAAAAGCAGCAAAAAACGCCAAGTTTCCACTCTCCTGGGTTTACAAGACCCCCCTTCAAGCCCCCCCGCCTCCGCCCCCTCCCCCAGTATCACGGCTTGTATCTAGAGCCAGCTGATAGCATCCGTAATTTCAACCTGTTGACGAACACCGTTGTTGTTGTCTCAGGGGCCTGACATTTCGGATCGGCAGGTTTATCAAGTTTTCCCCTCCCCCTTGAATAATCGAGGTAAGCCGATTCTCAATTTACAATTAATTACAACTTTTTTTTTTTCCTCGTTCCGTCCCTTCGCATTCTTTTTTTGGGCTCAGCTTTCATGGCGCGAACAATGGCCATTGCGAAAGAGACCTTTATGCAGGGTGAAATGTAAAGTAAGGACAGTGGAAAAAGAAAAAGAAAAGGAGAAAAGAGAAGTGTGCTGTTACCGCGCTCCCTTTAAAGTTTTCACTTTCGCTCGCCTTCTGCAGAGAGAGAAAGAGAAGGGGGCCGACAAGGGCCCTGATTGGGTTTCTAACACTCTCAGAGGAGCAAAGTGTGTTTTTATTGTTCTCCCCTTACTGAGTGTATTCTCCCAAAGAGAGCCACAAGCTGGCATCTCAATAGGGGAGGAAAAAAAAGAACAAGTGCTTTCGGTGCTTATTTCAATATATGGTTTGTGCTGGAAGTTGAACGGGCTGGAATGCTTTATTTTTTTTTTTTCTCTTGAATGCTTTCGAAAACAGAATTCTATTTAGTAATCTTACCGGCATCGATATCCATGAATGGTCGCCGCATTTTTGTTTGCTTTCTCAGAAAGTTTCTGCATTTGACACATCCCCTGTAATCACGGCCCTCAGTCCCAACAGAGCGATTTTTGTGTCCCACCTCCCCACCTGCCCCCCAAGCCCCTGAGAGTGTGCTGAAGAGCACATTGTTTCTGACTGGCTTAGCCAGCTCTGAAAAGTGCCCCTTCACTGTGACTGACATCCATCAACTGCCGTCACTCAGCAACAAAGCCAGAGGCTATATTCTAAACATTTCCTAATTATACTGGACAGTAACATACTCGCATAGATCAGATATCCTGGGAAATTACTTCTTCCACTCCTCCTCACGCATGTCCCCACACACACACACACACGCACACACGCACACACACACACACACACACACACACACACACACACGCTCGCGCACGCGCACGCACGCACGCACGCACGCACGCACGCACGCACGCACGCACGCACGCACGCACGCACGCACGCACGCACGCACACACGCCCTTTTAATTCTGTGATTACAGATCGTTTACAGCTTACAGCCCATGAAACTGAGGCTATTCCATCCCCATCAGAATTGATTGTTCAAATCTATCAGAGTGCATTTCAATTGAGTCCAGGATTATAAAAATCATTACTAAGGAAGAGAGCACGAGTATCTGATGGCAATCACCGTCTGAGACGTGGACAAACAGCACGGGCCTCTGGTTTCCCCTCTCAACACCGGCCTGCCCCACCCCCTCCCCCTGAAGAGGGCAGGCCCTTAACCTTTCCTGCCCCTGCAGCAGTCACCTGTGACTCGGCCTTAACCAGCCTCTCCGTTTACCAGATACCGGGAGCGCTCTGTCATTCAAGCCCCGGGTGCTGGCCTAATTGGGGAGGCAGAGGAGGGGAGAAAAAAAAAAAAAAACCGTGGAAGGCGCTCCGCATCTGCATGGGCCTCCGACGCGGGGCCATTGTTACTCACGTGGCATTCAGCCCAAACAGGGGCACCGGGGGTTATCAGTCAGAGTCGTGTGAGCGCAGGAAATAAACCTGCAGGGAGCTACCCAGATATCCCATGTAGCTGTCAGGCTCAGGGGGCTGGGGGGGGCAACAGTGATGATGACAGGGGATGGAGACAAGGGGGACGGGGGGTAGTGGGGGGGGAACGCACTATGGACAATGCACTCCCTTCTCTGAGGGCAAAGCGTAGGAGGCTATCAGTGATACACTTCAGATCTGACGCACGTAGGAAAAGGAGAGAACAGTGTACAGGAATTAAAGAGGGACTGCATTTTGTGTTATCTCTTTGGCTTTGTGTACACATTTTGGGGTAACACACTCCTACCAAAAGGAACCTGCTTGCTCACACATACATCAGGTACACATGTCTACTGTGCATATACACATATACAGCTATTTCCATCCTTCCTTGTCACAGAAGATATCTACATAGTGGTGGATTGTGTGTGTGTGTGTGTATACACACATGTTAATACACACACTATAGTATATAGTATACATCTGCAAAAATACAGCAAGTCTGTGCATTTATTGTGTCACATCTCTTAATTTGGGACACATCTGGTCGCTTTTCAAATAATGAGTTACTTTATTAGAGTAACAGGCAAAATCTAAATTTATTTCCATTTAAATGTTCAAATAGATCTAATATAAGAACTACTTTAATATCCCCAGTTGTTGCCATAGGTTAAGTACTCTTCTATTTCTGTACCACAGAGTAATTACATTTTCAACTAATCAAATTTGACATACAGTTTACTCAAAGGTTAATTGTCATTTTAGCACCGCAACTGCGTTTGATATTATTGCTGCTTCCTGTGACAGAAGTCTGACCAAAATAAGAAGACGAATACAATGTGGAGTGCACATTCACTGAAATGCACGTTTACACTGGTATGAACGGGGCCACACAATAAAAATACGCCAAAGTGACAGATAACCTCTTTCAGCTGTAAAATAGCAGTTTACTGAGCGAGTGAAGCACTCCTTCCCCACTCAAGCGGATATCCAGAAAGCCTATTCGTCGTGGACATTTCACAGAATATTTCCCAATGGAGGAGCCGAGGACGATAAAGGAGGGGAAAAAGTGACAAGAAAGCTGGAGGGGAAAAAAAAAAAGAAAACAGAAAAGGAGGTGTCCGGAAATGCTTTGAACGCAAATGTTTGGCTCTAAACTGGATTACAGCGATCCTCCACCGGTGCCACAAAACTCCCATAACCAGCTTTTTCATGGCCCAAAGAAGGGGACGCAAATGTTCCCGGGACCTCGCGGAAAACGCGCTCCCACCGGCGAGAAGCCGCTTAGTCCATTCGCTGCAGGGTTTAAATTATGATGCTATCAGACCGTTCCCAGGTGACTATCCCCCCCCCCCCCCCCGTTTTCTCGAGGAGGGGCGCAGGAGTAAAGGGGAAAGTAACGCTCGTAACACCCTGTTCCATCTGCAGCAGCAGGGGAGCGTCCTCCCGCGAGCCGCAATTATCAAAACCCCGGACGGGGGCGAGAGCCAAAACAAAACGGCTTACCTGCCTTTCAGGGATTAACACTGTACAAACACATAAAGAGAAATGCGTGTGTAACTGACAACTGAGAGAGAGAGAGAGAGAGAGAGAGAGAAGCGGTTCTCACCTTCTTGTTGTTCTCTTTGATATCCTGAGGATTGAGGGACTTGTAATCACTGGGTGGAGGAGACAGAGCAGCGTGAATTGTCATAGGTTTCGGTAAAACGGGTCTGATGCATAGAAATTGCAAATTCATAAATGCGATCTTTAACGGCCTCGTACTGTAACGTGCAATTTCACAGTTGCGCAATCAACAGAAAGATGAGTGGAAAATAAGCAAATAGCACAGCTAGCCACATGATCAGATGAGCACTTCCATTTCATCTTCCTCACTCTTCACTTTGTAAATTGTAAACGTTCAGGTCAAAAATAGAAACTGACAGGCGTGCACCAGAGGCCTGTGTTATTTGTCTCATCGTATTTAAACACTGACATGGTCTCTTCTTAAACCTTCCCACTGACAACTAGCTGGATGAGATGGGTAACAGGACAAAAAAGGAGAAAACACAAACCAATAAGTTTGATTGGAATGGCAAAAGCAATAAATTGGCTCCACCCATATGCTATTATTCTCCTCACCTACAACCTGTTAGCGCAGAGAGCTGTACGGATTACACAGATATTTCATACTGTGAGTCCTTTTTCACAGGATCCACTGTGCACAGCTGGTTTGACTACCACGTCTGCATCAATGTTGATGTTCAACCCTGAAGCATTCCTAGAGAACACTCACCATTTGGACTTGTGCCTTACACTTACAGTATGTATACACATATCATTTGGATTTGTATGTGTCTGATATCGAACCACCTTAAGAAGAATTTTAAGCAGTGTTAAAATCCCATTAAACTATTAAAAAGGCAACGTTACTCTCATGACAAGTTCAATGGATGACTGCAGTTCTTCAGTTTTGAAGTATCCACATCAATGTCAAACATATATTATGACTGACCCCAACGTCAATTCTTGATTTTTGGAAAACCTCTCATGAAACTGTCCACGCTGTGTTTTTGTGCAAATACTCGCCCACGTTGGTGCGAGTGTGTGTATCTGAATGAGTGAGCGAGAACGCTTCTGTGTGCACGGAGGTGTACGTGTCACTGATTGTGAGATTCAGGGTGGTGCGCGGACGTGCGTGTTTGCACGTCTGTGTATGCACGGGCGTGTGTCTGAACAAGTGTGTGCGTTAGCCCCTCGGGGTGCTTTCTCGGGCTCCTCGGCTCACATGAGGTCGGGCCGGAAGTGGTGCAGCAGGGCGCAGAAGGCCAGGCCGTTCCTCCAGGAGGTGGTGAAGTTGGTGATCTTCACTCCGCGGTAGTTCTTGGTCACCTCCCGGCACCAGACGAGCAGTGACTGGCTGGCGTTGGGCTTCCTGCCCAGGACCGGGCTGGGTATGGGGCTCGGCTGGGGGGGGGGGGGGGGGGGGGGGCGATGAGAGAGAGAAAGAACAGAGAGAGGTAAAAAATCAGGCCAAATTCAAAAAAAGAATCGCATGAAGAAATCATCCAATTAAGTCTGTTTGGCTGTTAAGAAGCAATCACTCATGGGATGACTGAGGGCACTAGAGTTGCAGGCGGAACAGCAGCCTGTGACCACTGGGTCTAGAGCTGGGATCTACACGTGCAAGTCTGTTCATAACAACTGCACTCGACAGACCAGGCCTACAGGCCTACAGGCCTCAGACCTTTTCCCTCTCCTTTTTACAGCGGGTTCTCTTTCATGTGCTACTTCTGCCGTGGTCATCCACTTCAGCCATCTACTACAAACCCCAGCTTTTTCAGACCATGTTTGTTGTTTTTATGGCAAACACTTGGGTTTTGCTGAAATAGTTCAGTACTCCTTTCGCATTCCAAAACTCACATCACTAGCAATTCAATACTGCCATTAAAGTTACCTCACTGGAGCCACAAAATTATTTCTTCCCCCCTCATTTTGACCTCTGTACATTAAACCACAATATCGTTGCTATTTAACTGTAATAAAGAGAACACTTATCAGCCTGAGGCTATACTGTACTTAATCTAGACAAAATAGGGGTTAACATCCTAATGAATACGGACTTATGAGAACACACAGATGCAATACACGCACTTCCTAATGAGAGGTCATATGTTAAACCCAGCACATAGTCATGGATAATGTCAACATAGTATTAATTACCTCTGGCTTTGAAGGCTTATCGAGTGTGGCATTAGTGAACGTGAACATCTCAGAGCTGAGCTTTTAAGCCCAATAAAACCCAGAGCACTTGGAGATGCTGGTCTTTCCCTAGGAGCATGAATCCTGCATGTGTAATCTCGTTACGGCACAAAAACATCTGAGCACGGGCTAATTTTTGCTTTTTAATTGAAACACTCATATCCGCAGACTTTAAAACAATCAGTGACAGTAAGATGAACACAAACGAATGTGTGCTAACACAGATAGCCAGGGTCCTCTAAAAAAACACCCTCGGGGTTCGAGTTTTTGTAATACAAAAGCTATGCGCCTGAGAAATAAATTGCACTCAGTTGTTATCTCCCTCTATCATCAGTAGAGGAAGGGTTACGCTGACAGCCCTGTGATCAAGGGCCCAAAGATCTGCTGGCCAGTCAAAAAAATATCAGCAGCAGCCTAACAACGCCCCCTGTTGGCCGTCTAAAGACCTTGCAAAAGCGGTGGCTGAGTGATTTGAAAAAAAAAAGGAGGGGAGGGGGGGGGTCATTACCATGATTGATGATTTATGAATTAAAGGCCAATTAGGAGAGCTTGTTGGCTATAAACAAACAGACAGCCGCGCACGGGGAAAGCCGCAGAGCTGCAAGCGGTGTCAGCGGTGGGGAGAGCCGGGGGGGGGGACAGCGGTCGAGATGACAGGGTGGTGGATGAGTAAACAGGCCCTGCCGAGCCCTGCGGGCCCCCGGCCGGCTGGAGGGAGGGAGGGGGTGGGGCGGGGCGGGCTGAGCGCTCTGCCCGGGGGGCTCCGTGTGCTGCCCGGGAGGGCAAAGCGTGCGCCAGATGTTGGGTCCCTGTCACATGACCCAAGCACCGCACCAGAGAGCCGTTTTATCCTTCACCTAGCCCGCCCCCCCCCCCACTCTTCCACAACGCCCCTGCCCTCAGGACCGCTAGGGAGAGAGGGAAACTGAAGGGGGGTGTCGGGGGAGGACAGCAGGTAACTGCGAATCCCTGAGTGCAGAGAGAGAGGGAAGAGGAGAGATGGAACAGCGGATAGCAATGGGGAGTGAGACACAGAGAGCGAGCGGGAGATGGAACCAGAGGGAGATAGATTTGCTTTTCTCCTTCCTCTGTGAGACCCATGCTCTGATCCTCTTCATCTTTGCAGTGCTTTAATTTCTTATTGGACCTGCACTCCCTCCCACTTCAAATGGCTGACCACCTTGCTGATCTTCCTCAAGTTATATGGAGTATTATTAATTTAAAGCATTTTTGAGCTAAATTTATATTCATGTGTATAAACAATCGGCATCTTTAAGTCCTACAGAGCACAGCTATACCAAAAAGAAAACCCTCTTGAGCAAAGTAACGGAAGTCATTTTTATGACTTCTGAAATATTCCACTCTCCAGCCATGCCAGCACTGATGAATAAATTCTTGATTTTCACTCACGGTAAAAATGCAATTCAAGGTCTTAGGTGTCAGAAATAAGAATATTAAAATATTAATATAATTTTGTGGGCCACACTAAAAGGTACTGTTTCAAATCTTGCCTCGGCCTTATTATTCCTTATTTTACAATTGTAATTTATCATTTTACACTGTTAGACTGAGAGCTGATTTTGTGCGTATCTTGAAAAGATGACCTCATCGCAGTAGTGTTTATGGATCACTGGGCTTGCGGCCTTGCTTTTTACTATTAAATTATGTTAAATTCATTCTTTTTATTGAAGGGCCCACTCCAAATCCAATAAGGGAGCAGTCCACCGATTCACTTTGATGAAACGTTCTGCAGGCCCAGTGGAGCACACCAGAGGGGAGAAGATGCCTCTCGCCTGCCCTCCACCTCTGAGAGTGTTACACTGTTCACATCCAGCTCCTCCTCCTCTGAGAGTGTTACACTGCTGACATCCAGCTCCTCCTCCTCCAAGACTGTGTCACACTGTTCACATCCTGCTCCTCCTCCTCTGAGAGTGTTACACTGCTGACATCCAGCTCCTCCTCCTCCAAGACTGTGTCACACTGTTCACATCCTGCTCCTCCTCCGAGACTGCCTTACACTGTTCATATACTGCTCCTCCTCCTCCAAGACCGTGTTACACTGTTCATATCCTGCTCCTCCTCCGAGATCGTGTTACACTGTTCATATCCTGCTCCTCCTCCTCCGAGACAGTGTTACACTGTTCATATCCTGCTCCTCCTCCTCCGAGACTGTGTTACACTGTTCATATACTGCTCCTCCTCCGAGACCATGTTACACTGTTCATATACTGCTCCTCCTCTGAGACCGTGTTACTCTGTTCATATACTGCTCCTCCTCCGAGACAGTGTTACACTGCTCATATCCTGCTCCTCCTCCTCCGAGACCATGTTACCCTGCTCACATCCTGCTCCTCCTCCTCCGAGACCATGTTACACTGTTCATATAGTGCTTCTCCTCTGAGGCCGTGTTACACTGTTCATATCCTGCTCCTCCTCCTCCGAGACTGTGTTACCCTGCTCACATCCTGCTCCTCCTCCTCCGAGACCGTGTTACACTGTTCATATAGTGCTCCTCCTCTGAGGCCGTGTTACACTGTTCATATCCTGCTCCTCCTCCTCTGAGACCGTGTTACACTGTTCATATCCTGCTCCTCCTCCTCCGAGACCGTGTTACACTGTTCATATACTGCTCCTCCTCCGAGACAGTGTTACACTGCTCACAACCCAGCTCCTCCATTTAGAGCGTGACAGTCTAGTCACATCGGGCTCCTCTTCTGAGAGCGCGCGACACACCTGAGGCAGGACTCCCTTTGAAGAGATGCTAAAAGTAGCAGTCTAATTTCAGCACAATAATTACTTGGGATTACCGGGCAGGTGCTATTAAAGCAATTAGATGACAACACACTTTAAAACTGCAAAAGCACTTTAGGCAACTAACTTGTCAGCGTTTGCTGCGCTGCTCTGGCACTTAACAGTGGGGAAAAAAAAACAATGCTAACTTAACTCTTTCATTACTACAGCCCTTGAATGGCAATGGGAATTTCACAATTCAATTCCTTTAAGGAGGAAAAAAAAAGACACTTTTTCCTCAGGAAGATGCTGGATGGGAGCCTGCTCAATTTGAATTGCCTCCTCCTTAATCACAGGGATTACCTACTCTTAATAATTATACTAAATTTTAAACAAAATGACACCAAGAACAGATTAATTTTACAGCCAAACACAAGCCATGCCGGAGGGCTTATGTTGGAAAATGACCTTTTTTATTATTATTATTTTTTTTTTGCATTCCACAAATTTATCTTTATCTAGCAAATCAGGGTCTTCCCCATGATATCACTACCATCTGGGCAATAATATCACCGCCATCATCTCATTCTGCTTCTAGGAAGGATTAGGTCTTGTCAGACCCAGCACACAAACAGGGCCCATTTAAATACAGGAGCTCCAGATTTGATTATTGCCAGCTACACAAAAATGACAGTCATTCTGAACATGTCATAATTGGCCAACAATAACACTATGTAAACAGATCAGCGTCTCTTTCAGCTCTGCTGCAGGAAGTAAAAACAGTGTAAATCCGACAATGCAGGAGAGAGGCCCCAACACCAAAGCAGGTTGTCAGTCCTGTCTGACTTGCCAGAACCCAGGCATTGTGCTGTGGCACGTTCAACACCACCAGTGGAGGTGTGCTACGTATTGTAAACTGTACTACACAACTTAGACCTGGGTTCACGCAAACGGGGCAAGAGAGAAAATGTGGAATGCAAAAACAATCAATCAATCTTGCAAGCAAAATGTATTTCTCGGCTATTCTTCTGCTTGCTGCTTCGGGCCAACATGATGTAAAATGAACCTCCGTTACTGTTGCTACCGGCCTGCCTTGGCCCGGCTCCCATCCCAAACCCCGAATTGTTCCCTGTCGCTATCGGTGACACCTGCCCCCCCCTTGCACACGGAGGCCTCCCCTGGCTGCTGCCACCAGACGCGGGAGCGCCTGTCACCTCGCATGCCCACTTCAAAGGCTCCGCAGAGTGCCGCTTTAAATCTTTAAAGGTTACAGCCTCAATATCAGATGGCATCCGGCTGGCTGCAGTTTCGGTTTCCCCTTCGCCGCTGCTCTAACCGCAACCGCTCAGCCTCCCCCGTTTTCGCATCCGGCGTGTCACCTCGGAACGTTATTTCTCGCCCGGGAGGTGGGGAGCCAAACACGAGCCGGCTGGAAAACGAGCTCTCGTGACAACGGGGTTGGCCATGCGTCTCCATAATTGTTTCAGTTCATACATAGGTCTGTACAGGCATTCACTTTTTTAACTGAAATAATATTCAAAATAAGCTAAGGAAAAAAATCACCTCACAGCTACTCAATACATTTACTCCCAGTTTAGTTGCTAGCTGGGGCTTACTTTAGGGCAAATTAAGAGTTATTGTAAACTTGCACAACCTCAAACATGAACACAATGGAACTGATTTAAGAAGAAAGGAATCTAAATGTGCCAACATCTCACTTTTAAGTCCTTAAAGGGTGTCAGCAGATGTCAGCTTTGAGGACGTGTTGAATCTCTTACTCCTCGAAACTTGTAATCCTCTCGCTGGGCTTCAGGCATGACACTCAGCAATGCGCTAACATTACCCAGCACAGCACGCTTTAACAGACGCGGAAACGCAAATTCATGCTTGTGCACATTTTGCATTTCTGTTTATCCGTCTGACTGCATGACTTTGGGCAAAAGAAACAAGTTTGTCAGACAACCTGGAGCATAAAATAGACGGCTGTGAGTTTTTTTTTTTTACCCTCTCATAAAATGTGTGGAAAGACTAGCAAATGAATTGCATCAACTGCAAATTTTTTGTTCTCAACCAGCCAAGTTTAACTGTGGAAATGTTCCCACAATTCGAACAATTCAACAAAGACGACACAAAACAATAAAACAATAATATAATAAAAATAAAACAATAAAAAAACCTTAACGTGGTATCTCTTACACCACCGGTTGTCATGTACTGTCTCTGCTGGTGTTTGCTTTGACCAAGCTCTCAATTACTTAATCACACCTTCAAATTAAAAACCTAATTAGTCTCACCGGAGCTTCTGCGTTCAAGTTACCAAAGAAACTGCAAGCAACTAGAAATTTCACGAGCAGAAAAAGTCCAATTAAAACTTCAATCATGAGACACAGGAGCTAGGCCAGAACAATAAGAGGGAGACAAAGGGGGAAACTCTAGGAGCAGTGATGAGTATTACAGAAACAAATTATTAAACAGCCCAAGACATTATGATATTCTAACTCATATTTCCGGTCTAATCACGTATAGCCTTTTCAAACGGGTACAACTAAATCCGGCTTAAAAATCAAGTCTAGCGCTGGACCCTTTCGGTTAATTCAGCTCCAGCAAAGTCGTATCAGACTGATTACAGCCAACTCAGCACTTGCATAGAAAACTTAACAGACAGGCTTCAGTGAACTGAAGTGGACAGTTACAGAAAAACAGAGAAAAAGTAGCAAATTAGGTTTTAGCAGCAGAATTGCTTCCCTTTTTTTGCTTCACAGAACATGTCATTTACCATTCCATCTAAGGTAAGTTCATTTTACAAGCATTTCACAAGGACACTGGTGATCCTGTCAGAGACCGCACTTTTTACAGTTGACACTCCAGGCTTACACAATGGCAACAGCATGACTAAATTCTACTCGGAGGCCTGTTCCACAAGGAGAGTCAAATCAAGGGAGGGAGCTTAAACTACAAGGAACGAACAAATGAAACAAATTTGAGGGGAACCAAGAAACACAAACCGTTTCGCCCTCTGTTTGGGGCTTGAATGAGTGACATCGGATAATAACATGTAAGCCATAGCTTAAGATTGTCGTGAGAGGCGGAAGTCGGTCTTACAGACTGCCGCTGCCCACACTCACGCTTGCGCAAATTAGTTCAGCTGCAAAAGGCAGAGGATTCTTAAAATCTCGAATTCTCAGAGACAAGCATCTTTCAAATTCCGCCCGCCGTTCTGGCCCGCAAGAAAAAAAAAAAAAAGTGTTTATGCACAATTTCAACCATGAAGGAAACATCAAGTCTCCAAAAAAAAAAAAAAAAGAAGCAATGACAGATTTGTATAATCAAAACAAATTCCCATGAATCTTTCCTGATCTCTCAACTCACCGAGAAAAGGAGGCTTTAGAAGCAAATTCCATCCCAAATCTGCAAGGCATTGATCTCTTTAAGTGCCGTTTTCAACAAATGAAGGGTGCTGAAGTTCACCCCTCTATCTGATGAAGTGTGCGTTTATCAACTAATCAGAGATTCAGGAGAAAAACTCATTAAGGAAGTACTTCTGGAATTATGTTCTGCTGGTAAAATCAACAAGCAGACGACCCCCCCCCCCCCCCTCCTCACCCCCGCCCTGACACGGATGCGCCATTGTCCAGGTGGCGTTGAGTCGTGCATGATGGGAGCAGAGATAGTCACAAAGCAATTAAAATGAAAATAATTACAAAGTCACCCTTCTAACGAAGGGCTTGATCAAAGTAAGCTCACCCCATCGATAAGTCCATAAGCGTGCGCTAAGTGGGCGGAGTGGGGTGATCGATGCGCTCTGAAAGACATTCTTTAGTGCCACTAGTTTTCAAGCAATCAAAAGCCATCAGGCCTGAGACAGATGAGAGGGACAGACGCACTCTGGCTGATGAGAAGGGCGTCTCGCACCATGGTTACCACTCGGGCTGATGGAAAGGAGGAAAGTGCCAAAAACCTGAAGGCTAGTCTATTTGTTCCTCTTTTTCACCTTAACAGTGCCACTGTGTAACAGTGAAGATCTTGCATGAGCAAGCAGGAAAAGAGGTAGGCCTTCAACGAACATAAGTCCGTACATTACATTTCACAGGATGTTGTGAGGCAATTTGAACCTCTGGCCAGACACCCATTATGACTCCCTTTTCATTCTTACTATTCAGAAATTCAAGGACATGTGGGTCACATTCGTGAGCATGTCTTCAGGAAGCTCCCGACGTCTGGCTTCTCTGGTCGGTTCTCATGCTAGGGCGGCTCAGTGATGGCTCTGAGAGACAAGGGCGTCCGGCACTTATAAAATTGTTTTGGACGGAGCGGTCGGGACCCAAATGAGAAAGCTCACGATCTGAGGAGCCAGCCTGGGGGCCCCTTTCTGCCCCTTGGGTAACAGAAAGAGCAGAAAGACTGGTAATAACAACAAGAATGCAAGAAATAGTGGGGAGAGAGCTCGGCAGGCCATCCTCTAAGGGATATAGTACATCAATACACAGCAGCAATGCTCTTTTTCTCCACCCTAAGCCGAATTCAGTACTATGCCATTACTCACATCCCTTCAGCTCCAATATTATTGTTTTCAACAGCTTCAACCACTACCAAAACAGGTTGAAAGCTCCTCAAACACTACTGTGACCACTCTGAATGATGTTTTCAATTATTTTACCCACTTTTATGTAAAACATTAACCACAGACCTAAATATTAATGAATAGTGGGGTGTACAGAAAATTGCTGGTCGACTGAAAATCAAAAAGCATATCAGACAATGGTAAAATATCTCCCCTGACATCTAGCCCTTAATAAAATAATAGCATAAGAGCGAGAGATTTGACCCACACAACAGTCACTGTAGTCAAATCAAATCCTGAGACCAAATTCCTGAAGAAAGACCCCGGTTTGCAGAAGCATCCTGACTGAGCCAAAGTCCTGTCTTACAAGACAATGAAAGCCTTATCACTGCTCTTCTCCTTCCTTGTTCACCTTCTTCCTCCCTCTCTCTCTCTCTCTCTCTCTCTCTCACACACACACACACACACACACACACACACACACACACACACACACACACACACACACACAAAACACATGCACATCCTGAGCAAATAAAGCAGGACTCACACACTTTTTAGGTGAAGCCCTTTCTGGATGCCTACCTGTTACCATGACAGAACATACTTCCTTAATTAAAATGTGATAGTGACCACTTCAATTCAGGAAGGGGGTGGGAGGGACCAGCAGTGGCCTAAAGGAGTGGTATATTTTCCACTGGTGATCTGGCTGGGGCAACAAGAGCAATATTGATCTTTTGGGGGGGGTGGGGGGGGGGGTGGGGGTGCTGCAGAGGAGCCGGCCTCCCCTGGGTACAGGGCCACACACCTGTGAGTCTGGGCCGGATAAGCCCAGATTAAGCTAAAGTTACCCCCTCTCTCTCCGCCATGTCATTCAAAACCTCTACAGGCAACCGCACTGAGGACAAAGCCCCTTTTGGGCCACCCTAATAAACGCCATTAGCTTTCAAACATCAAACATGAAGGATTATGAGATTTTCAAAATTTATAGTCCAGAGACTTCCTCACTCAAACAGGTATTCTTTCTGGAGATTACGCTACAATTTGTTTTCTCTTTTTTTTTCCCCATTTTGTGCCTCCCTCTTCTCCCGCTCCAAACGCCGTACAGTAATCCCTAACAGATGAAACTAAGGACTTACCAAAAGGAAGATTGCGAACCGCTTTGTAAACCTTTTATACCGGTCTGCGTGGGTATTGGAGAGCCCTTCAAGCGCTTAACACACGAACCACACAGGGGGGGGGGGGGGGGGGGGGGAGTATGTAAGAGAAGAAAGACAGTTGCATTACTGTAACCAGCTCAAAATATCATCTGTACTCCGCCTGTTTCCAAGTGGAATTAGTGACAGTGCCACTCCAGTCGACTACTCCTCTACGCTCAGTTCAAAAAGTTTCAAACAGTTAAAAGACATCTCAGTTAGGAAAGTAGACATAATTGGCTCCGAGGAAGAGTAACATAACACATGGCCTGTTCCATTGCTGGATGACAATAGCTGCCCTGTGAAAGACATATTTGCACATTTTTGACCGGAACAAAGGACACGATCCCCTTCATTGCAGCACACGGAGGTAACGGCAAGCGCAGGCCTGGCAGTGACACGTGAACAGTGGACCTGAGAGCCGCAGCGAGGCGAACGCGGAAAAGCAAATCCTTTTCCCCGCATCAAAACCGTCAACATCAGATGCTGGTTATCTATCAGTATGACAGGAGTGCGCACGGGGCCACGCGTGCGCAGGCATGCGGTTTTATGTGAAATTGGCGGCGAAATGTCAGACTCTGACATTCTTAAGGCCTCTGCGTTCTCTTCGGGGCTGTGTGCACTTTGGTGCGGGACCGGGGGAAAAAGGTTAAGTTATTTATTGGCTCTCTCTCTCTTCAACCCCTCTGCCTGGTTTGAAACAAACTTTGCTCTGTTCGGATCGAGCCGGGGGGGGGAAAAAAAAAAAAAAAAAAAAAAAAAAAAAATCGGAAAAGGTTAGAAAGCACGCCGCGGTCGACGGCGTCCGGGCCACCTCAGAATCACTGACAGCGGCAACCCCGCAGCCGTGCCCGAGGGACTCTAGTTCCTGGGATTTACCGCATCTCCGCAGAGTGGGATCCATTCTCCCGCAATATCCAGGATCGCTTACGGAACAAAGGAGAGAAGAAAAGGGGAAAAGCTGAGGAGTCATGATTTAGCCCAGGGATTACTCTCCTTACGTTTCACAGATTAACGGCCGGCCAGCCCCCATTACAGCCTTTGTGGACACGCCGGAGGACCGGTCTGGCCACCCCTCCACTGCCTGCTCGGACACTCCTGTTTGTTATTAGCGTCCAGCCTGGTACGAGTGACCCAGGAGAGCCTGTTGTTTGGACCATGTCTCCTTACTCCGTGGGGGCTCGTTAGAAACACAGCACAGCCTGCTAACACTACTGGTGAGAAAGTGCAGCAGTTTCACTTGTGCACTCATAATGATCTTGGAATGTCTCTGAGGTACATTTTGAAGGTGATTTTAAAAGGAAATGTGTCCGTTCAGGACTCCCTCCCCTCGGTTGCCTACATCACAGCCCTGACACACGCCAGGAAGCCAAAGCCACAATCACTGGCAGAAACCTTCTGCTACCCAATTAAGAAACACGAGAGCCTTCCGCGAACTCAATTAAACAATTATGTTAATTCGGCTAATTGAACACGCACACCGCACTTCAGATACCTCGGAAAACAAAGCGCAGAAATTAAAGGAAACAGCTCTGGCCCCCGACTCCCGCTGTGTCGTCTCGTTTCCCTTGAAATGTAATTTAATTTGCATTCCTTTGATTAACCTGAACATACGCAGGGTGTGTTTCAAAATAAAGCCCATTTTCATTTTTTCAATTTTCTCTCGTTTCCAATGAACAGGACCTTGTAAAGTTGGGTGTGGAGCACTGCTGTGTTTCGTGAATGTGTATCAGGACGTATGGCCATCAGTCAAATGCCAGACAGACAGGTTGTAACTTACAACAGACGCACAGGAGGAAAAAAAAAAATCACACACCAAATGCCCATGAAAATGCAGAGAGAAAAGCAAGCCAGAACAGGGTCAGAAATCACCATTACAGGAATCAGAGCAGCTTACTTTTTGCATTGAGCATTTCAATGAATCCCTGAGAGCTGTACTACCGGCTGACAGATGCTAAAGTCAAAGCAGGAGAACAGCCTCCATTCTGTGCTCACAGAGGACAATGCAGTGCTTTAATTACACAAGGAAAAAGGAAGTAAAGAAACCTGAATAAAAAAAATTCCAGCCAGTATGTTAAGAAATTCTATCATTCAAACGCACTGAACATATGGAGAGGGCGGGGGCAGCTGTGGCGAATGGGTGTTTGGGATTAGGGCCGGCGACCTGCGGGTGATATCGCAATGAGGCTCCGGCTGAACCGCGATGCCTGCTACGCATCCACAGAAAAAGGAACGGGAACAGTAGCAAAGCGGGAGCAGAACATTATTACGCGTTTTCCTTATTGGATTACCCGTACTTGACAGGGTGGAGACGATTAACACTCTAAACTTGCCAAAACAAACAGCTTTCAAAATGTTCTAAATGTGAAGAGGTCTCGCCGACGAGAACGCTGCGGGGGGATTATTTGGGTTCATCCCACTTAATGCCAAAAGTGTGTTCAGAGCAAGACCTGAGCTTTGCAGGCTGCTGTGCGACAAGGCAGAATCCGAGAGCCGAGGTATTATTTGCGACGCATTCCCCAAGTGGCTCGGCAATTCTCCTAGGTCTGCATGTGATTTAGAGGGGTCAGCGCTCAGCGCTCATACAGACAGGAGATGAGTGCTTCTTACCTCTCATCTAAGCATCTAATAAAACACCTCATTACAGAGTCAATGAATATGAGCAGTATCAGCGCATCCAAAGAATTTTACAGGTGCTGGGAGCAAACACAGTCAGGAAGAGATAAGTGCTATCGGGTCTCCTGCCCTGCAGCAATATGTCCAGCTGATGGAGATCTGATGAAGACCTAGTTCGCCGAAACGTTCGTTCAGTTTCATTAAACTTCGGTGGGGGAGAATTGTAAGAGTGGAGGTACACATCTCTTCTTGATACCTCATTACAGAAGCATCAACTCCACTCATGAGGCCCAGAGTTTGTACATTTTAAGCTTTCATTCCAGTCCCACTGCTGCTAATGTTTGATAAGAACTCTAGATGGCAACAGTTACAGAGCTTCAATGCACCTTAAATGATGCCTAGTTTTAAACACAGGGGCAGAAATTCCATTAATAATCAACAGACTTTGCAAACTGCAATCATGTACTGATCAAATCAGTAATTCAACATCAATCTTAAAAAAAAAAAAAAAAAAAAAACACCAGTATGTCAAATTTAAAAATGAATTGCATGCACTCACTAATGAAGACTGCACACAGGTGAAAGATTTATGAATATGTGATTTTTCTGTTTTGAAAGTGATGTATACTTTGGTTTACACCGTTCTGCCAGGAAAATTAATGCGAAAGTGCCTACACACATTTTTTATTATGTTTGGCAGTAACACATGCACTGTGTTATGTATACATACACAGACAGACAGACAGACACACACACACACACACACACACACACACACAGGCACATACATAAACTACATTAACCTAACACAATAGGCCTATATTCTATAATTTTACAGGAATACTGTATAGGATGGGGAGGCTGGGACATGATACACAGATCTCTGACTTTACCCCACAGATCATGTGTTCTTACACCTTGTAGAAGGGATTAGATCAGGGAGACAAATAAATGAAAATCACGATAAGGATATTAAAAGGTGCGATGTTATCACAGAGAATCAAACGGGTGAAATGACTTGAGGGAAAAGGGGAAAAAAAAAAAAAACTAATTTACTTCGTACTGTACATCCTCCGTGGCAGATCAGTTACGTGTTCTTTTGCCATTTAGAATATTTCTCCTTATTTTCACGATTCCAGATTACCCTCAGTTCTTTTTTGTGGGTTTTTTTTTTCTGCTTCGTCTAAAAGCTTGTTTGGATTTTCGCAGCCGACACGGACACCTCATAAACACGGCCTTCAGGCAGAGAAGCATCTGCAATCCTCCCACGTTCAAAGTCGGCTGCATCTGTTACTCCTGCGCCCATTGTTGAGAATGTCTCTCCTTAATCCTTTTTGACTTTATTCATTCAAAGGTCATCTCGAATTCTACAAATGGAGGAGGCCATGGCGGCAGCAGGTCCTGAAACATGGCAGAAGTACGCTGTAGTAATCCTCCAGGGAAAGAGAGGGGGAAAAAAAAAGCTAGAGTGTGTCTGCGCTATCTGGGAGAGGCTGGCTGTATTTAAAAAGCCTTTCAGAACCCCTCTATTCTCCTCTGTATCTATTTTACGGGGAATATCTCTACAGAACCAGTTTTCACTACAAAAAGGTTGTTTTTTAACCAGGTGGTGTAAACAAGACTTCTTTTGGTTGCTTTCTTTTTTGATTCCCTCATAATTGCGTCTTTGAGAGAATCTGAACCCAAACATAATACTGTGTTGGTGTTTAAAATAATGATTACTGATATTTGATGTGCTTTTCTATAAAGAACAGTCTTCCTGGCAGTCTTTTTGCAGTCCTGGATTTTAAATACTCCATTACTCAAAAGGACAATTATTTTCCCAGTGCCAAACAAATGCTAGGTACTTTCCCTAAAATGCAAAAACATATTTCTATCTCTCTCTTTATATATCTATTTTTAGTTTATTAATATTCCTACTATGGCATGTATTATTTATTGGCTAAATGCACTGATCAAGACCACTGACAAACTGCATATTAACTAGTTTTTTTCAATAAACATTTGATACAGCATTATTTTTAGTGAAGTATAATTTTCTTTTCCAAGATTTTCCACATATTTTGTAATAAGGCTACATGATGTTTCAAATCACGCCAGTGAAACCAAAATAGAGAGGTGTTAACTATAAGCTGTTGGTTATCCTTACACTTTTATTAAAAAAAAACCCACAATACTAATGCCTGTTGGGGCAACAGACTGATTTTAGCACTTGAGCAGCAGGGTGTTTTTACTGTCGTGTCTAATTCCACAGATAGACGGAAAAAAAAAAACTGTAGAAAGGGAGGTAAGTGCCAAGACCATCCTCTGTGAGTCATCTTCCTTTTGACCCAGGCCCTTGCTGCAAGACAGGCGGGTTTGTGAACCGGAAGAGCAACTTTTGCATTAATTCTGTAATTTTTTTGGTCTTGTCTGATCACCCCTCTGAGGAAAACTCATCTGCGCAAATGCTTCAGGGTATGCCAATCTCCAAACATCTGAAACAAGACTTTGCCGCTGACGTACTAGAAACAAAGTTATTTTCCCTAATCAAAAATCCATGCAGCTGTGTAGCAACTCCATCCACAAGTCCCCAGTTTGGTGCTGGGTCCCAGTCCACTTACCCCAGACCAGAGAAAAAAATACAAGACACACCGAAAACTAATTAACAAACTTTGGTAGACGTATCCCTTTTCATAAAACAATCTACGGGCTAAAGGACAAAACTGACAGAAAAATTGCACACAACGCACGTTCCTCCACTGTCCACAGCTGTTTATCGAGTACTAATGATACTCAAAATGAGTTTACACATCTGCAGTTGTTTGTGCTTTTGATAACCCCCCCCCCTCTCTCTCCTTACCCAGCCCTACCCTTTAGCCGTGGCTGCCCCATCACAGCCCAGTGAGTCAGGGTAATTAAACCCATTTAGGACCGGGGGGGGCCTCCTCATGCGCGGTCATACACAAGTGCGGCTGGGTGATAACGCCCTCGCCGTAATTAAATACGGCCCACCTTATTGCACTGGAAACTAAAAACAGCCGTGGAGGGGAGGGCAAAGCTGCCCCTTGTGATCAGCCCGGTGGAGTTAAGCTGGCTGTGTTTAAACCCCCCGCCCCGCTCACTGGGCCACGGCGTCATTCAGACCCACTGGGCTGGCTCTCATTGCGTGTGTGGCCAGCACCCGTTTAATTAGATCCACCAACGCGCTGGAGAAAATAAATATGCCGGCGCATAAATACATATATTCAAATAAGGGGCACGCATAAGCAAATGGTGGTGTTGCGGAGACGCGCGTGGGGCACGGAGGGACGGGATCTCGAGTAACAGATGGCGCTCTCCTGCTAGTTGCGGGTACATGTTGTTGGAGGCCAGGTTTGAGCCAAAATGGTGCACAGGGTGGGTCTTTTCTTCCCCCTTTTCTATGACACAAAGGCCCAGAAAGGCCACCAGTACACCACAGTGCCCCGGGTCTACCTCTTCACCATTGACTGCCAAACGAGGAATCGCGGGAGATCAGGATTTCAAATCTTTGCCAGGACTTACAACCTTCCAGAGGCAGGGACAGGCTAACCCAGGGCTACTCCACTCACAAGTATCACAAGTACGCAAAATATATTTATGAATGAAAATCAAATTCAAATTGCCAGTGGAAATACAGCCAAACATGCATCTGACAGAGGAATGTGGAAAACTAATACTGGACAAACAAACCGTTCCCCTGGTCTCCTGGAGGTGCACATGTGTGTTAGGGGTGAGATGGGGGCGCGCCTCACCTTGGGAGAGGAGGAGGCCAGCTCCTTCCCCACGACAGCAGCTACAGCAGCGGGCCCGCTTGCCACCTTCTCGGTGGCTGTCTTTGGCGTTGGGGGTGAGGGGGTGGCCGTGGGGGGCGCGGGGGCCTTCCTCTTGGTCCGGCTTTCCAGACTGTTTTCTGGAGACGCCAGTGCAGGTTGGGCCGAGCTGGGGGCCTTAGGCTCATAGAATGGGTTAGACCTGTGGAACACATGGTGACAGGGTCAACTGCATCCCTGCACATTCAAGCCTGGGGACTGTGTTCATAGGTGACAAAATCAGAGGACAAAAACCTGTATTTTGGCTGTTTGGGGTTCAGCTTTTCTGGGGGCAGTACTAATCTTTTAATCCTTAACTTTTTCTTACCATTTACAACTACCCATAAAGCCATTTTATGAGCTACAGTGATATTATGCAAGTTTTCTGTGGGGTTTTTGTTGGCTCATCTTGAAAAGCAAGTGGAAGAGAAACTTATGGACCAATAGATATAGTAACACAGTGCCACCTGGAGGCTGCTGGCAGTAACTGCAGGAAGTATGGGTACACTTATCAGATCAGATCACAACCCTGTCCTTGTGTATATACCTGCAATAGCAACAGAAATTCAACACTGGCTCAATCACAATACAAACGACAACTTCAATTTGTTTTCCCTTCAACGCCAGAGAAAATTACCCCCCCTCCGCTTTCACAGAGAGACCAAATTAGAATTGACCTATCAAACGGCTCATTGGGCAGCTGAGGGGCCAGGTGCTCTGGGGTCAGTTTTTTTAACTAACCCCCGTTCCCTTTCCCCTGTTCCTGCAGCCAGACCCTTGACAGGGAGACAAACAGGCCAGATTGTATCAATGCGCCAGCCTGTCTCCTGACCGAGCCCACCTTCACAGCGCGCCTGTCAGTCACTGACTCCAAGGAGAGAAGGCCCGCGGGGCAGGGCTGGGTGCGTGGGTGAAAGACAAGGTTAAACGCACACAGCGTACCAAAGACAGACAGGGGCGAATGAAAACAGAGCCACTGCGGAGGTCCAAACGCGTTCCCTCACTGCAAACCACACAAACTAAGGCCGGCCGGACCTGAAAAGAGCAGTCAAAACACACAGCCGTGCAGCGGCGGAAAGAATTTGCCTGCCGAAATGCAAGGTGGAGGAGAAGAATAAGAACATCAGCCTCGGAATTCTACAGCTCTTCCTCAGGTTGAGGTGAATGAAATGGCAGGTTTCATGATTTGTTGTTCAAGGGAAAGGTAAGCTCAAAGGCAGCATTTACTAAGGGGGGCAGGTACGACAGTGAGGAATAGGTAAAAGAATACATGGAGCCAGATTCCATGGACCAGGCACCCTTTCCACATAGCTTACAAGCCATTCCAACCCCTGAGCCCTGCCTGTCCCCAGAATGTCCCCAATATTTATTCAGTAGAGTGGGCATAGGTTTAAAATGAGAGACAGAACGCTGTATGTAAGGGCGTTGCACAAGAGCACATTTAAGTCCAAACACCTTCCAGGGGAAGGTGCGGTTTGGGGTATAGGGTTTCACGCCATCAGCTGCTACATGTCCGATCAGAATTTTAAAACTCTTTAAAAATGAAGTACATAGCCCCACCCAAGGCACATCTACAGCAGTTTTTCCCAATTAATAAAATTCAGTAAAGCCAACCTTTTCCATCACAGAGTGGTCAGTGTATGGTTTTGTGTTATCTTTAATCCTACTGAAATCTGAACTGCTTTATCTCACAGCTACATGTACTGCTGTACTGAAAAAAAAAAAAGATTGAAACAAAACTGGAAAACAGGAGGTGTTGTGCTATGAGGGACAACAGTTCCTGGGTAGTCTCAGTGAAAGCTAATGCAGCAGTATCACACTGGTGTTAAACCCCTGCATATAGCTACGCATTGTTTTAATGTCTTTCCTGGCTATGCCAACACAATGAAGTTCCTTGAACCCAGGACAATTAACACCCATTTTTATGAAGCATTATCTGGACAATTGTGGCTGCTTTCTCCTTTGTCTGTTCTTGTTAAGCCCCCTCAGTTCAACGAGCACCTCTTTTCATTTCTCCAGAGCCAGAGACTGAAACTTTCAAGAGCACCCTGGTGCGTTTTTCCATTTAATATCAGCCAAGTACTTGGTGAATTAGGCCACGTCTACGGAGCCCTGTCTGCAGCATCAGCACGGCAACCATCTCCGCCCAGCACTCACTCATCCAGCTCCTCCTCCTCGGGCCGGGTGGCCGGCGCGTACAGGTACTTGCTCATGTCCACGGGCCTCACGTTCTGCCTCTTGGCGGGTTTCGGGGGGGGCTGCTCCATCCTGAGCCCCTCCCGCCCACTGTCAGGCTGCGGCTCCGGCCCGCTGTCAGGGTCGGGCTCGTCGAAGGGGTTCCCGCTCGGTGCGGCTTCGGGCTCCGTGTCGTTGAAAGGGTTGGAGGGGTCGAGGTCGTGGAAGGACTCGTCCTCCTTCTGACCGATTTGGGCAGTGGGCTTAGAGACAGGCTCTGTGATGTGGAAGCGCAAGATGACAGGGCAGTTAACCAGGTCAGTGTACAGGTAAGTCACAATTAACAGCACCAGTGTAGTAAATGAACAAAGTAAGAATAACCCAGAGCTGACACACATGCTGAATTCTCTTCATATTCACACATATACCTTCCAATGCTGCTAAAATGTCACCAAACAGCTCTTGCATGCATTCAACTAAATTCTAAATAAAATGTTCTCTCTGAAAGAATCTGCCCAGATCAAAAGATACATGACCTACACAGCCTGAAAAAAGAACAATGTCCAGAACGTGCACATTATACTTGACCAGAAAAATTAGTCAAGGTAAGAGTACACTACAATGGTTCTGGAGTGCTACAAATGTTTCTGGTTTGTGTTCCATCCAACCTCTTAATTACATAATTGGATCAGCTATTATGCTAAATTAATATGGGTGACCGTTGTGCTCGAGGTACTCTAGCTTTTCAGATGCAGGCCTCACACATCTTTCAATGTTTGGAGATGACCGGGTTGGTGATAGCAACATTTTTTTTTCCTGAACCATTAGCTAAGATGAAACAAATTCTTCCAGAAAATGCATTAAGCCACAGCAAGCAAAGGCAAATCCTTATTGTAAGTGCTGCAGGCATTTCTGGTTCTCATTCTAGCTCAGGGTCTTATTTATATAATATCACATACATTTTCCCTGCTTCATTAATCCGGGGTTTCCCCTGCCTATCTGTAGCCAAGGTGCACGCTTAAAAGGATTGCCAGAAGCGCCTAAGGAAACAGTCACACCATCCCAGCGATTCATTCATTTCAGCCTTGGCATGGTTTTTTTTTTTTGGGTCCTTTCAAGAATTGATATCTTAGCAGTCAGCTCTGTATTTTTGGTTTTCGAATGGAATTACTGGATTATTGGTCAACACTGCCTGTCACTGTATTTAGCATCTTGCAGCACTGACACGACTAGTTCTGCGTAAAGAAACCATTTTTATTTTGATTGTATTCGTATATGCAAGAGGCTGACATCAGCCCGACTATAACAATTATTATAATGTTTTACACATGTACAGGCAAGTGCTAGCCTGTGAAGAGGTTTCTAAAGTCAGGGTGTACTGCATTCAGGACTTGTTTGCCGTAAAGTAGCTTTGGCTGGTTGTGACATGGTGGTGTTAGTCAGCTTCCACACTTTCTTCATAGACGGCTGATAAGGTCTGACATGAGAGGAACAAGGCAGGCAACACTTGGCCAGTGAGTGACGCATTTCATTGAGGTAAGACAGAAGCCTGACCGAGACCTGCCCTAAATGAGTGCATGTTGATGCGATGTCACAATTGGTAAATTCAATAAAATGTTGGAGATAAATGTCATGACACTATCTGTTGGCATGCAGACTGTTATAAATGTCAGACTCTCCTCAATTGACTGTCCTGAGGAAGCCTATACGCTGGGTTTAGTGTGATATCGGTTAACTATGATGTAGGTGTATCTCCAGTATGAGCCTGACCTTCTCTCATACATAATGCATCCCCTGTATGTCTATAACTGGTAAGTGTATGCAGACAGCATCATTAAATAAACCCTGTTTTACCTTCCTCATCAGGATCCCCAAATGGGTTCAACTCGTGGGTATCATCGGGGTCCTCAAAGGGGTTGGTGACCATGTTGGAGGTGTCCTGATCCTCCTCATCCAGGAAGTTCAGCTTGCTGATGAGCTCTGTTGAGAAGTCACAGTTTCACAGAGAGAAGACACAGCTTTTCTAGAAGGTCAAGATTCTGCAAATGCAAGGCTTCGTCACAACTCACGATAACAGAAAAAACATAACACGATCACAATCGCCAAAAAAAACAAAAAAACAAAAAAAGCACTTTGGAGTGAACCAAAGGCCACATCATTACCCACAATCCAACAGTCCCGTAATAATGTTACAGCTGACGTCCTCTGATTTGGATCACGTCATCAGCAACGAGACCTGGAGTGTGACTTTTGCCTCTCTCCCTCTTGTCCTTTCAGCAGACAGGGAAACTGCCGAAATCCTGCTTTCCTTGTTTGCGCCCCTTTACCAGACTATCGGGCTGTGCTTTGCGTGCCTGAGAGAGTGCCTCTCGAACAGACTGTGTGCCATTCCTCACCTCGGACTGGCCAGCACATTCTGAACCATATTTAGCCACCAACGCCGATCCCCCAGTCACGAGGAACAGGGCTGTTCAGACACAACAGCCCACACCTTTGCCCCCCCCCCCCCGCCCACACATACGAAATGGACTGTTCTACCAGGCAAATGTGGGAGTTGTTCTCTGTTCCACACGGACAGTGACATTAGGCCACTGTTTACTGGCGCCTTGGCGTTTTCAATTTGATTAGGGAGGGGGGGTCTGCGTTTCATACTTCTTTCCTTCCTTTTTCGATTTGGTCTCCGCCGCTGACCCGCTGCCACGAAAGTGAGACTGGGGGGACAGGGGAAGAGCATTTGCTTCAGCCTTTAATGGTTCACTACAAATTGCAGACTGCCACAGAGCGGAGAGGAATTGGGGGAGGAGCAGGGAGGGGAGGGGAGGGAGGGAAAACAGAGGGAAGAATAAAGAAAATGGACAGAAAACCGATGCAGGGAACCTGACAACAGACCACGACGAGAACGGCAGAGAACACCAGAGAGAGAGAGAGAGAGAGAAAGAAAAGATGAAAGCTCATAGACCTTCAGAGGAACTGGCTGATTTAGCAGATGCCTTATTTGCTTGCTTTAGGCAGTCATCAGGATCCCCATCTAAGCTGCTGAGGGCATTCAACTGGTTTACTATTTCTGTAAACAGAAGCCAGTCAGGAGAAGAGTGAGTGAGAGAGACAGAGAACCCAAGGACACACATGTCAAAAACACAGAGGAAAAGACACAATATACAAACTGCTCATTTAATCACGTGCCTGCAGATATTCACTTTTGGATGACAGTCTTGAGTTGTCCCTCACTAAGAAGCGTGATGTTCTCACAACGGCGCAGGGACATCATCTTGCTTGCTACCTTGCTACTACATTCAGAAAGCAGTGTCTTAACGCCTGTTCAGAAACATCTGAAATACCGTAGGAAGCTGCAGTAGGCTACATTATATAACTGTCCTACATAAAAGCGTCTTTAATTTAAAACTGCACAATAGAGACGTGCGCATGCAACTCATGCATTCCTATAGGATCCCTATGTATATAAAACTTGCCTAAGACAGAAAGCAATGTTCCATATCAGGGTTCCATGCATCTCTTCTATAACCCGCTTTAGGCCAAGCAAACCTCCCAGCACACATTATCCACGCTGCGATCCTGAGCACGCGCGGGGAAGCAAGCAGAACGGTCATGTGTGACCACAATGACACACAGGAAGCATAAGCTCGATGGGTAAAAGAAATGAGACAGAAAGCCAGAAACAGAAATAGATACTAAAACACAGAGACGGGAAAAAAAAAAAAACAGAAAATGGTCCACAAATAAATGGGGGAAAAAAAAACGTCAATCAAATAAAAGTTCAAATGCCAATGCTACCTCAACCATGAAATGAAGATCCCTGCAGCCGGGCGCTGATATTGGAGTGAACGGGAGTGAGGCACACTGCCATGTCAGGAGCAATATGGAGGGAACTGCCGCAAAACTCAGACGCTGCCGGTGCTTCACACGCTATCTTTTTAGAAGTCGGTGTAAAATCAATCCGGCACTCACGGAAAGGCTCCCGTCCCACTGAAGAAATGAACAACTACGCACAGGCAAAGTCTCCCATCTACAACATTCTGCTTGACATGGGAGTCATTCTTTAGAGCTGTTATGACAGGCGTCTATCTTTTACTGTCTGAGTTTCCACCCATGCCACTGTAAATTCCTCCTGTGCTGGTACTTAGGTTAGTGGGATCACGCCTGATTGGCACTTGGAAATACTGGTTGCTGCTGAACGTGGAATTGGTGTGCCAGTGACCCGGTTAAAACCAACCGCAGCAAAGGGGGCGCTGTGCTGTTGGAGCTGCATCCCATCAAAGGAGATGTTAACCCTAGGTGCTGACTCACTTGTCACATGCCACCTTTCTCAGTCTGGCTCTCTCAGTTGGTTACCCAGTCATCCCCCCCACACTACTGACTAACTTCATAATCTCCTACATTCCCTAATGTCCTTGCATTTCAATGGCATCACCATAAGAGACCATAAGTTCCCAGCTGACCTTCCTGAAGGTTAAATCAAACACAGAATGTGAGGAATGAAGACAGCAGCAGCATGAGGTCTGCCACAAAACCACACTCCTTTATGGCAGCGGCTAAACCCTAGCTCCGGCTGGGAGGGGGAGGGGCTGGCGACAGGGGGCATTGGGGCGTGTCAGCCCCCCCCGACCCCTCCCCTCTGGGCCTCAGAGGTACTGCCAGACACCATGAGGAGGAGCCTCAGGAGCGGTGCCTGATGAGGGGCTCCACCTGACTCTGCCCGGCGCTGACAAACCTCTTCCAGGACCTGGATGAGTGCGTCCCAGCCGGCCCCATGCCGGGCAGAGCGCCAGCCGGACCACGCCAGCGTGGGCTGTGCAGGTGCTTTGCATCCGCACACGTCTGAAATGTATGACATTCTCCTCTGCTCTCCGCTGCATTTATACTGCTCAAACAGCCCATGGTGACACGCCGCGGCCTTGTATCTGAGGCTATTTTAGGTTTCGCACTTCATGCTGTCATTGTAACACGTGTTCACTGAAGGGATGGAATTGCGGGGGGAATGCCAGCTGTGGCTGTGGGATGAGAGGTTCTGGAAGAAAGTTCACTGTATTTTGTCACAGGTTGTGCCACCACCCCCGCTGCCCCCAGTCCATTTGGTTCAGTCTGCATTCAGGGCCTCTGGATCCCCTCACTCACCTGTGATCTTAGCGGCCTTCTCCTCCTGATTGACCCGGTTCTCCTCATCCTCCTCGTTCTCCTCCTCAAAGTCATCCAGGTTGCCAATGTCCGCCTGCTTCATGCTCATCAGGCTAGCGAGGCTCTGCATGTCCTCATCCCTGGGACAACCAATCAAACACCACCAGTTTGTCATAAGGTACACAGCCACCAATTACTTTACAGCCACAATCCCGGATTCAAATCTCCACCGGCATGACATACTGGACACTCAGCTGCATAAAGCTTGCAACGTAGGAGTGGCTTCCCAAAAAGGACCACACTAAAGACCAGTTTTCACACAGCACAAAAACAGGACCAGGACATATTCACAACAGTTACATGCTTACTGTGACACTAGGAAACAAAATTAAAATAACATTATTATGTATACATGGTGTGGAAGACAAAGATACAACAACTAAAATGGAAAAAAAACCTACCATATACTTCAAAACCACAGTTTTCCTGCACAGTACAGTATACAGATGCAGCCTTTGCCTAGCACGGTTACTAAGCTAAAACTTCACTTCTACATACACTTTCATCATAGTTAACTTTATTTCAGCTCAACAAAACAGAACTTAGTGCAGCTGTACAGTTCATCATATTCCAGAGCAGGCCTTTCATCTTGTCCCAGGTGGGTGTGCAGAATCCGCCTGCACATGTAATAAAATGGAGTGTAAGATATGGCTGGAGACGGGGGCGAGTCATGCTCCTGTGAACAATGTGTCCTTCATGCTCCTGATCAGGGGACCTCCAGCAGGAACAACAACACATTCCTGCACAAGTGCGAGGATGGCGAGAGGCAGATAACACCAGCGGATTAGCTCTCCCCATCGCCATCTCCGTCTCCCTTTCTCATCTGCATTGCATTTTACAGCCACTGAGCTTACTGGAACTTATGTAACGGAGTTTATTCGCCGGCGAGTTGGCGGCGTCACCTCGCTGCATCTCCCCTTCCCGCCGCCCCCTGGCCCCTTCTCTGAGGGGGGGGCCCAGCTTTTTAGGCGAAGCGGCCCGGCTGCTCGTCCGTCGGACTCTGCCGTTGTTGGCTTAATTTCCGCGCTCATCTCACGCGCTCAGAGCCGCACGCGGGCAGGCGGACGGAGACAAAACACAAACACGCGCAGACGCAGCGGAACAAAGACACGCAGCCAGACAGACACACACAAACAGACGCACAAGCGCAAACACACACACGGACAGGTGATTAAATTCAACGTCCCGGGGCACGTGCGCTCCACCGCCTCTGCAGACAGAAGCTTCTAGGGTGGTGTGAGTCAAAGGCTGAGACAGGCAGAGCAGGAGAAGGAACAGGAGAGAGAGGGCGGGGGGGTAAAATGAGACCAGGGAGCAACTTTTCCAGTGAGAGACAAAGAGAAGGTATGATGGGAATGCAAGGCATGTTAATGGGAACTTCACTGCCTGTGCCGCAGGACAGTGAGAGGGGGAGGCCAGAGGGGAAAAGGGGAGAGGGAGAGAGAGAGAGAGAGAGCAAAGCAGGAATGGGGGAGAGGAGGGGAAAAAACAAGAGGAACGGAGAAAGTGAGACAGAGTGCTAGATGGGGTGAGTGAGAGGGGGAGAGAAAAGGGGTATAGAGTGAGGGCGAGTCGTAGGAACAGAAGCAAGCGAGAGTGATAGAGTGTCAGAGCGCTGAGGTGGACTGAGGGAAGGACAGTGAGTGTAAGAAAAAAAAAATAAATACTTTTTCGGGAAGAGACTCACGTTGCCTTTCCTTCTCGGAGGAAGATGCATGACAGAGAGAACTGCAGAGTGGCCGCCACCACTTTCTTAGACAGCGGTTTGAATTTGAGCTTGACGTCGGTCTGGGTGGGCATCGGGCTGGCGTACTGCTTCATGTTGATGCTGCTGGTCGCCAAAGCTTTCCGCCGCCCCGATGGAGACTCCTGAAGGGGAGGAGTGGGGGAAGATTCCAGAGGGAGAAAAACAAACCAGAGATTTGATTCATATATTTCATTCCAGTCTTCATACTTCATACAAATCGTCGCTTATAACGAATTTAATTCCTATCCGTCTCTTCTCCATTGAACATTCTAACTCTCCATTCTCCATTCTAGATCATTCTAATGACTAGGTCAGGCACAGCCCATTGTTACAGGCCATTTTGCCTGTATCTGCAGTACACTTAATTTGTACGGCACTTCTCCTGCACTGAAAACAAAAACACTCACGGCAGACTGGCACGAGAAACAAAAAGTAGATTAAGATGGCAGCAGATTTGAAGTGAACGAAGCATCCATGAATAAGTGCTTGTGACTTAGAACTGAAGCATTACTCCAGTTTGGCTAAGGCTCTTTGTCAGTATACTTTCCAGCAGAACGAACAGGCATGAGATCGTAACTGCTGGCAGCCGGGACTCATTCAAAGTGAGGCACAGTATCAGAACTGAGGAACTACAGTAACTGAGACACACTGATTAGGCAGTCAATACTATTTGCATGTGCTGGTGACAAACAGCTGTTTCCATGACTTTTGATAGATGACAAACCTATACATCAATCATGAAATGCCAATATGCCACAGCAAGATGAAAAAGTATTTAAAAAGTAAATGAACAGTTGCAAATCAGAGCTAGAGATTGCAAAACATTGAACCCCGCCGAGGAATATTGCTTTCACTTGACTGGCTTTGTGGATTAAAAGCCACGCAGACTCTTCATGTCTCACACAGGAAGAGGCTCAAAGAAGTGCAGGGAGACGGGACTAAAACAGTCACTTCAAACCCGAGACAAACGGCTAATTAAAAGGAGCCAGGCCATTCAAAGGGAGATCAAGCCTGATGCGCAGGCACTCGATAGGGGACGTCTCCCCTCTGCCGCCGTTAACCGTGGCTGAATGAAGACATTCCAGCAGGCTCATTAAAACCCACTCAAAGGGACCTCCTTTGACAGGGCCAAGCTTATGTTTTGACTTCCTGAAGACAGTCACTTGTGCCCTTCTCTTTGACTACCCAGCAAACGCTTAGAAAAACAGATATTTTCTACCCGCAGTAGGAATTAGCTGAGCTGTCTCTCTTGTAGCATTTTAACCCTTATGCAGTTCTCACAAAAAGCTTTCATTGTAAAATTGGTCAAAAAAACAGAGTATCCCCAATGGAAGCTTACAATAAAATACTTTTAAATGGAAGCAGAAATCTTGAAATTTTTACAATGCATTTTTGTTAGAATAATGTACTCTTACGAAGACTAGGAGAGGGTGACATGGCTTTATGACGTTACATGAAATTACAACTTTACACGTTAATAACGAATGACAAAAATGATTAAGCCAACAGCAACCAAGTTTTCAAGGACTACGGGCAGCAGTTCGCAACCTCAGCAGCAGCTGCAATCAGTCAAACGGCAGGAAAGAACCGTGGATCTGTGCACTTTTGCTTGAGTCGAGTTTGCAGACAACAGCTCTCATAATAAAGCTACCCTCAAATGCAACTGATAATGAGTTGGTCCGCGGGCACTAGAAAGAACATGCCATTCCTCCTCTCAGCCTGAGGTGTGATGTCAGCACGGGCAGACTGGCTGTACACTGATGATGAGGGTCGAGTTGCACTTAATGATGGAAAGTTGGGAGCGGCGGGCGTGTGTCCGTTCTGCACCATCAGCTGCTGCAGGGGACTGTGGGAGCAGTGAGCTGGTCCAGTCAATGGATCCTGCCACTAAATACTGTACGGAAAACAATAGGGGAAAAATACATACCGATCCAATATCAAGCACAATGCAAGCGCAGCCTGCCGCGTGCTCCATTCTCCCTGCAAGATATAACCAGCGTGGGGGGATTCTGGCCCACCGGTTTCAGCTTTCTTGTCATTATACATTATACCTTGAGGCACTTGCTTTCTGTGCCATATGCATATCGTGAATTTGTCCACACGCTCCTCGCAATGATAGCACACGCGATGCCGCTTCTTTGTCACGGAAACGGTGCTTGTTCTTTCCCTTCCAGTTAAACAAATCTGCTTTTCTTGGACGCGACCCTCTTTACATCTGCAACCGGGGTAATTTGTGTTCTCCGAGCTTTTTCAGCGAGACGCGCCGTTCCCTGTTCGTCCATCTGTAATGAACAAGCGAACACGGGAAAGAGCCCGCGAGGGCGTTTTGTCTCTCCGTGTGAATGCGTGGAATTTAATCACAGGGTGTTTCTTGGCCTTGTTTGTCCTGACGTTTCCATTTTGCTCGCCGCCTCTGGAGGCTTGTTTTCTGTTTGTGCCACGGCTTTCTCTCCAACCCACCCCCCCCCGCTGCATAATGTGGAGCTGTTGACGGCTGAATTTAACATATACACACACAGCGGGGAGGAAAACAAACAAACAAACACTGCCACGGAACTGATTCAAAATGACTTCAAAATCTTGTATCTGTGACATTGGAAAAGGGAGGGGGGGGGGGGTGCATGGATTTTACTCGGTGGAGGGGGCATTCTAATCCAAATCCTCTCATGAACACAATACGAGGCATTCCTGCCTTGGGTTTCAAAGCAAGTGGTTTGGAATGGATGTATATATGTGTGTGTGCTTGTGTGTGTGTGTGTGTGTGTGTGTGTGTGTGTGTGTGAGAGAGAGAGAGACGGGTCTACTGAAGAGAAAAGCCAAACAGCTTGCGAGATATTGCCTGGTTTCAGCCAATACTGGAAGTCTGTTAAAATGAAAGAGAGGGTGCTATATGCAGCCGTAAACACAGATGAGAATGATAAATCCTTAGTTATGTAAATGCATTTCCTAACACACACAAGGGTACATAAAATCACTGCGTCCAAATATCCTATATTTACACCCTTTTGTGTGACCCGTGTGTTACATTTTGGATTCCAATAAAGCGTTCAAGTGGGTGCCTGTGGATATGTATGTGTGTTTATGTTTGTGTAAGTGTGTGTGTGAGTGTGTGTGTATGTATGGAGAGGGAGAAGGAGAGTAACATATAGATATACTGTGTTCACAGAGGTGTCTGACGTCTCCATACGGCTCAGTGCTGCTCGCACCGAGGCTGCTTTTGAGTGCAGCACAATCTTATCACAGCAGATCCAGGCCGATTCGCTACGCGGCTCCTTTCCGCTGCCCGCCGCAGCCTAAGTGAAACCTGTGCCACGTCGAGCCCGGGCGCCTGGAGAGAGCGCCTCTCCCGCCGCGCTCCCCTTCGCTTCACCGGCCACCTCAGCAGATAACGCGGGTCCCTGTCCGGCGAGAGAGCGCAGCGGGGCCGCGTTGTCCAGCGGAGCGAGTCTGAGCAGCGTTGGGAAATTAAGGGAGCTGGCTGGGGACAATCGAGAGGAAATCTGAGCGCGCGGCGCTCCGGCGCGTGGCACAGGCTTCCAGGGCTCTCCCGGAGAGCAGGGCCCCGCTGTCCCCCGCCAGCCACATTACCACACCGGGCTCCGCCGAGCTCAACAGCTCCGTCAAAACCAGAGCGCTGATAAAAAAAAAAAAAGAGTGCGAGATTCAAATGTTCTCCAGCGAAGGCACTTGACATTTCTGTTGACATTTGAGCCCCTTTGAATCAGTCAGAAAATATAGCATGTCATCCCAACAGAATACGCTGTTCAAAAACCCTCCTTATCGCTGAGATTATGCGGCCGTATTATACAGAGCTAATAGTGCATGTAGATACTTTATGAATGAATTTTAAAATGCATCAAACACTTAAGAAGGATTTAGGTCCTCTCTGAAGAAATACTTAAGAATATGCAAATACCCCGAGAAGAATTAGGTTTAAAAGATTTGACTAGCACAAACAATGAATGTGCTCTTTTCCCCGGCTGCCACTGTCAATCAGTGAACGTGATTAAGGTCCAAGGTTGTGACAATGTGTAAAATGGAAAGGGACAATAAGGCCCTTTTAATTTATTACAGGGATATGACTATCAATGTTCTCTCGCATTGTGTCTTTAGAATGGTTAAACACCTTGCTGTGAGGGGAGCTGGAGGAGAGCACGGTGGCTGGATGCTGCCCCCTACCTGCCACTCTACCTCACTGCAGGCTTAACAATAGAATTCCTCAGTTAATCAGGTGATGACATGGGTCTTCCATTTGGTTTCTGCGTTACGACAGCTCTGAGAAAATGACTGCCTCATTCAGGGATTATTTCTATTTATAAGACTGTGACTGAGGGGAGGAAAATCAGTCTGAACTACACCATGAGGCTCTGAGGGATACATTTTGCGGATAGTCTGAGTTCTCACCCTTAATATTAATATTGTGGTTTGGGCTATTTACCATAACAAAGTAGGGGAAAGCACAAAGCCTGGAACTAAAAGGAAGGACAAATTCCACCAAGATGTAGAAATTAAACCATATCGCACCACATTCGAGATTAACACAGGTCCCAAAAGCTGTTTGCTTTCTTCAGCGAGTAGCCAGAATGTTGATTTTGTGTCATTTGTTTCAAAGATTCACAGAAAATGCAGATACAGACAAATGCAAACAAATTTAGAGACCAAACACCAACAAAAACAAGGAGCAACAACGAATCACATGCACGAACAAAGGATGAGAGATACATAAACAATGACATACCATTCACAGTTACGCACGCATGCACACAACAAGCCATTCACAAACACACGGTGATAGATTCAGACACGTTCAGAGTTAGCGGTGAAAGTATGGTAATAATGAGCTCATAGTGAACCAAATCAGTCTATGACATTTATAGATTACGGAGTTTGTAAATGATGAAGTATCTTTACTGTGAAGTGTATACTGTTTGTAATCCTCATCAATGTATTGGCCTCACCCAGCTCACTCCCACAGTGTGTGTGTGTGTGTGTATGGGCAGGGGGGGTTGGTGGGGTTAGAGCACTGAACACTGGTGTGGCTAATGCTGACCGCCGTTAATCTCTACAAACCCTGACACAGGGACTCGCGGCTCTTCACCGCTGCAGACTGCAAGCTCAGGCGCTGGACACAAATTACAGCTGGGTGGGAGGGTGGCTTTGTGTGCGCATGCCTAACGCCCTTCTCCAGAAAATCGGTCCCTCAAACGGTCCCCACGTCCCTCAGCCCCCCTCGTGGCTCTCTTCCGTTAGACACAAGGCCCTCTCTTCGCCCACCATTCCCCTCTGTCCCCTCGCCAGGCACTCGCTGCCCCCGAGGCCCTCGGCTCCGGCCAGCGGTTGCGTTTGTGACAGGCTGATACCTGTCATCAGGTCTGCTGATGGCACGTTGCCGCGAAAACGAATGCGGGCGAAGGCGGGACGCCCAATCGGCGGCAGCAGCATGGTGCGAGTCACACAGAAGAGGCAGATCAAAAGGGAGTGGATGGGGCGGAAACGCCGTGTTAACTGCCCCCTCTGTCTCTCACACTGGAGCTGCGAGGCCACGCAGATCGGGGCGCGCTCCTCAATGACCCCGGCCCATCCTTCAGCCGCAAAATATCAACCATTTCCGAAGTGGTTCCACTGCTCTGTTACCGGGATCGCGGTGTGCGTCGGCGTGGACCGGAGCAGCAAGAGGCACCGCAATTAGGCAGGTGGGAGGCGACAGCTGTCCCGGTATTGATCCACAGCTGGTCCCCGCGTGGGAGACGGGGGTCAGAGCGGAAGGGGGTCCCCCGCTTTACCCTCCCACAAAAATGCCAAGGGGCCACCAAGGGGCACAGAATTGGGGCTGCCCCTCCTTTTGTATCCCCCATGAGGATCAATGACAGAGAGTCAAGGGGCAATGGCCCGTCAAAACGGAGATGCGCAACTGGTCCGCTGTTGGCGGCGCTGAGATCGGCAAGCATATGTCCACCACTTCAACTAATGTAACACTACACTAATGCGGTCAATATAACTGATTGATTACTGACTTCAATTCTATACATACAGAATAGAGCCAAGGTTGAAAATCAGCTAAATGCAGTCATTAAATCAATACTTCTGTCCACTACATGTGTAAATAACATGTGTTTTAAACACAAAGCTTTCTTCTGGAGAGCCTATCTTGGAGAAGGAATGGGAACTAGATTTCTCTAAACAGCTGACTGGCATCAAGCATCCATCCCTATTAATTTCTGCTAACTATCAAAAAACGCTTACAGGCTCTCTCCTCAGAACTGGCATCCGGCAAACTCATTTCCAAGGGGTCACTGACAGTGACGACGCGTATTGCCTCATCGTCAGCGCGAGTTTAGCGGCGTGGCGGCCCGCGGAACGAGGCGGGCGCACCTCCCGCCATCCCGGCCCCTCCGCCGCAGCCCGCTATCTGCGCCGCTGAGGACCGAGTAAACAAACACAGAGTGAGATTGCAATCTTGCCAATCTGCCTGTCCCCACGTGTCACGTATTACACAGAGAAAGCGGAGGGGGGAAGGGGGGGGCTGGTCGCACTGAGCTGGCTACAGGTAAATAAGAAGCAGCGTTAGATAAACGATAGATAAATCGTTTACTGCACTCGAGCGTAGGTGTTCTGTAAACACGCCCCTCCCCTTCAGACCTGTTGGGGGGGGGTTGCGGGGCAGGTGGCGGTTGACCCAGGCGTTCTGCTATCTCACAGACGCTCCACAGCACTGGTTACGCTCGAGGGTTTCTGCACAGGAAACTAGTGCCGCTGTCACAGGGAAGAAGGAGCGCGCTCTTACTGGGACGACGGCAGCACCTGGGGAAAGCACTCCGGTGTTTGCTGTGTTATTCAGCGCAGCAACAGAAAGTGTCCATTAGGCAATGGAAATACTTCAAAGCTTTCTTCTCTGGCCCAGACTGACATGCTGAATAGGAGGCTGGTGAAAATCGTAACAATGTTGTGCCAGAGGCGGTATGCGGCCTGGGACCCGGGCTAACAGGGCACCTGAAGCGGGGCCCTTCTCTAAAAACACATCAGCGGTTTACCTTGAAGTTACCATTTAACGAGCACCTACAACCAACTGGATCTTAACGTCAATTTCCCAGAGAAAAACGTAACCCAGGGAAAGTGTTTCTACTGACAGGTGCAGAACATAGTAAGTGGAAGACCCACACGAGGGGAGTGGCGTGTGCCCGGTTCATGATCTCATATGCTCACCCAAGGCACCTTTTAAAGAGAGTCCAGAGGCTGGCAGACCCTGGAGAGCAAAGAAAATAACTCCCTCAGGAAACTGATTCTCGGGCTTCCATTAGCTCCACATTGTTTCTCATGCGAGTGAGTGAGGTTTCAGCTAAAATTTAAATGTGTTACATTGCTATATTATGGTCTAGTCCTTTGCACTAATAAGGCAATTCCTACTGCATGTGAAGTGATTTAGAGGAGTCCTGTGCTGAATTACAATACAAAAGCAATGGGTTTTCACAGCACTGATTCCACTGTCTGTTCTCCAGAGGTGGTTTTGTTTTAATTGGGGAGAGACTGTTGGAACAGACATGAAAAGCCTTCAAACTCAGAGCAAGTTATGTGTACAAAGAGTGGAAAAAGGTTTCCCCAACACGGCCCAACAATAAATGAGACAACGGTCTACCTTGGTCTCGCGAACAGTCTACATGATGAAAAAGGTTCGATACAATGCCCTCGGATCAGTCTTCTCCATGAGCTGCTCACGTGTATGGACCACAACCACCCAATCACAAACAGGTCAGCGGCAGCTCATCTGTTTCCACCCTACGGCTCTTTGTAACAGTAGAGCAGTGGTTCGGGCAGAGGATTCCCCATCTGGAGGTCACAGGTTACTAATCCCAAGTGGGGCACTACTATTGTGTCCATGAATGGAATGTCTTATCCTATTGGCTTCCTCCGCTAAAAATCCAGCCATACAGACTGCTTGCATAATGGGCAAGATAACAGTCAGTCTCAATAAGGCTGTCGGATAAGCAATCAATAAATCTTGTCTGCTAGAAAGAAAAGACCACATAGCGACAATGACACAGTAATCATTGTATCAAAAAGTAAAGAAAAATGTATCAATTTCCTTGAAGCAGGTTAGCGCACTTAGCGAGAGATGCCTATTGGTGGGTTCCAGCTGGTGTACTAACCCACTTCTAGCAAAACCCGCGACGGCTCAAATTGCCACGCGGTGGGAGCACTACATTCAGGCCCCATAATCATAACCAGTGGATCTGGCAGATCCGGCAGGCGTCGACACTGTGATGGGCGTTTGGCTGGCGGAGGCCGTCCGGGAGCGGCATGGGAACGCCGGCGCCCGTCTCCGCAGTTCCACGGCGCGGAAGCACAGGCGGCCAAATGCAAGCGAGCCCGGCGTATATCTTTCCCCCGCACCGCTCCGCGCGGAAACCCCACACAGCTGCACTGTACTTAAAACCCTCATCATTTTTTGTTGCACACCACAATGCAGTCCCAGACAGCGCTTTTAATCACAGAGCCAAGGGAATCCATTATTGTCCGGCCTCAGCCTCCACCACCCCCCCACCCCCCCCGGTCCTCCCCGAATCTCCCAGGCGAAAGGAAAAAAAAAAAAAAGAATGAGGGGAGAGGAGAACGATTAGACACACAAGGACGGGATTAAGGACATTTAAAGGAAAGGGGGACAAATTACACCACACAGCCGGTTACAGACTGAATGTGGTTTTCTGTCATAAATAATAGTTTTGAATAACAGAGCCACGGCCCCTTCTGAGGGCTCTGTAATGCGAGTCTGCATTGTCTCCCGCACAGAGGACATGGTGATCACACTGTTCCAAGCAAGAGTGTTCAGGACTGACCTCAACAAGTCTTTCACCAAAAGCAAAGCACACCAGGCACTAACAGAGAGGAGAGTTTTTACTTCACTACGGCAGTTCCTCTGCCAGGCCCCATCCCGCTCTTACTTTCTGACTGAGCTTATCCACAAGGAAGTGAGAAAAAACGACGATCTGTTGCTGACATCACCAGGTGCGCACAAACGCTTCAGAAGTTTGACACCTAAATATGAAGAGACATTCAAGCACTGAAACTGGCGATTTGAAAAGCATGCGCAGACAAACGTGGTATTTACATAAAACAGTACATTTGGGGTGATGAGGGGGAAAAAAAAAAACAAGAAGAAATCTCATCTCAAGAAAAACAATCTCATAATCTCATATGGAACGCAGTCTCGGGTCAAACAGCGCGTTGTCCTTCCGACCTTAGTCAGCTGCCTTGCAGCGGAACGATGTTGACGTAAACTCCGGCAGACCTCTGCGAGACAGACTGCACACAGCCTGCCACAGAGAAGAAGGGCTGAGTAGGAGCTGAGGTCTGCGAGCGTACGTGACCTGCGTGCGCTGTGCTGCAGACACATCTACAGTTCCAGGGGGATGCGGGAGTCCAGTCTTCGAGTGTGTGCAGGCGCGCACGAGCGCTCTTCATGCCTACATTTCCACCGAACAGAGAGCGGCAGGCGCCGGCACGTGAAAGCACCCACTTACTGGAGCAAGACGCTGTACGCCGAGGTCAAGGTAGTACAGACAGCTTTCACTGCTCATCTTTCCCTTTTTCACCAAAGCCAGAGAGCAAGCCACTGCACCCCTTTCACTTACATTTCCCTTACAAGTATTTCTATGAATAAACAGCCATCATGCACATGTTACCAGTCAAAGTCACATAAGCCCATATCGAAATACTGTGTCAATTACAAATGGCATGTTTCTGATGGCTGGCCGAAACACATTCTTTTATGATGAAAACACACACAAAAAAAACCAAGAGGGAACAACCATTTTGGAAGAAGGCAATACTGAACTTTCCTACAGAAATGAGTGAGACTTGTCTCCTGGCATTACCTGCCTGGTCCTACCAGCGTCATACAATTAGGTTAAACGTGATAGCCCTGCTCAAATGACCACGGGATCATGTAATGAAGATCTTGGACTCTGCTAGATTCTGGACTGGACACAGGAAACCGATAGCGCAGCTGAAAAAATACATCCCAAATGTTTATCATGCTGGAGGAGATGGAGAGAAAGCTGCAGATGCCCCAAGCCAAAGCAGCCAGAGTCCCAGACGCCGCACTCTACCACATCTGCACCATAACAGCACACCTGACTTTTAACATAAGGTGTTTTCATCAACACCAGCAATCCCTGGTGATCTTCTGGTGGGTGTCACATGTACCCACCCGTTCAAGGCACTATTCTCAAAATGGCCGCATTTGTAACAACAGATATGAATTCCAAACCCGTTATTTTGGAACAAATCAAAACAATGAACTGAAGCCGAGAAACCTCCACCATCCAAGACTGCTGCACAGTAATTGTATGACCTTGCTTGTGTTCCCGGAACATAATGGACCTGACTGATCCAGTCTGCGTCCAGTGAACAGCGAGCCGGTGCAGGCTGAATTCCGGATCTGTTGTCAATGTGGCCTTTCTGACACCTAGTCGGACTCTATTACAATCCTGCAATGCCTTAAAGAAGCCATCTCCCCAGATGGAGACCTCTTTTTCTGCTGCTTTCTGGCTGCGGCCTTATCACCCCGGCCAATGCACTCTCCCCCAGCCCAGGGGATGGAGCCAACAGCTCAGGGACAGATCTCACTTCTAAAGGGAGAGCTAATGGAAAAATAAATTACAGGGCCCAACAGCTCTTCCGATGCAATATGCTGAGGAAAAACTCCTTTCTCTTTCATAATCACAACAGAGCGCACATTTCGAAAAATATATAGGATTACCAATAAATTCGTCCTGTTGAGGAAATGCGAGGTCATCATTTCCCCGCCCTCGTTCAAGAAATCAGATATAACCACAGCCAACGAGGACAAGGTTGGATAATGGACAGTATTTATATGGCGCCTTTCGTGGATCTCAAAGTTGGTAACTTCTGAGCCAACATTGTGCAGCAGCCACCTGGATAATGCATGGCCACCATCTTTCTCCCCTTTCCACAACAGCCCTCAACGGTTCATCTCAGGCAAGGGGAAGGAGAAAATCAACTATCCTCAGTTCACCACCTACACTGAGCAGAACCACACCAAGACAACCCGGACGCACGCAACCCAAATAAGGTTGATCCGGATAAATTTAAAAAAAGCAGATTCGATGCCGAACACCACACACAAAAGAAAAGCTGACGGCGCACGGCTCTTTGTGATCAAACGGCCAAACGCCACACTACAGTAGGAGCACACATCCCGTTCGCCCCCGCTGACAAATCATTGTCCGTGTGTAAAGAGGAGCCGTCGGACCACCCAGGATTGAGAGCCACTGTAAGCAGGGGCTCATTAGGAGGCCTTGTGGTGCCGGGCGCATAGCAAACAAATCACTCACGCTGCGGCCGGTCCACTTTGTTACCGCGGCGCCCCTCCCCTGTGTGGACAGTCAGAAGCGGCTCACTGACTCCCCTGACCAATACAGGGATGAATTCCACCAGGTCTGCGCTTCACGGCTGCTGTGAAGCCGTGCCTTTGGGAGGGGGGGGAAGAAAGCCACGCGTTTGTCTAACGTCTCTCTAATTGCTTTTCACCCTCTCCTCCCCAGCTCTCTTTTCTTCAGAGAGGTAGGGAGAGTGAGTCACATGGGCTGGGAAAGGCAGAGTGTGGCGTGGATCGCGGCTCTTCCTATACCCGCCTGGCGGAGAGCTGCAAAGTACTCTGGGACCTGACTCAGCCCGCTGGCGAGCTCCTTTCCCATTACGGCACAAACCGCGGCCATCCACAGCCGCACCTTGTAAGGCTCTCTCTTCATCCGTCAAATGGGCAAGGCACGCCCTCGCCCACAAAGAGAGGCCTCAGCACACAAAGGCTTCTTCATCCTTCTGAGTCAGAGCACGTGAGTTTACAGCTACGCAGACCTCTGCTCCTGATGGTAACTTCAAAACTGAACACTTCCTGTAAACTAATCTTTGAAAACTACTAGAGCGAAATCCAAAATCAATACAACTTTACACTAAGAAAACTAACACGGAGTTGTAATTTAAAGGGAAAACTTAAACATCTGATATTACACTTCTATATCTGATATCGGATATCTGATGAAGCTGTCCTTTTATTGGGTATGCACTGGGTGTGTACTTCCATGGGTGTCGTTTTGTCTCCCCTTACGTTAGTTTTAATCTTCATACAGCAGAAAAGTACATCGTCATTTATTTCATTATTAAAATCGTTATTACCCATATTAGATGACACAAAACACAAAGATGAGCATTCATTTTCAATGTCAAAGATGGGCTCATAAATATGGACATCATCAGGTCTGTCCCAGCGGTGCCCACCGGAAAACCCGGCCCCCGCCACGTAGAGCGTACACTACTCGCCGTTAGTGACCCCCGAGGTCACGCTTGTGGGTAAACACACGGATTGAGGAGGGGGGGGAAACGGTTCGCCGAGCGTGCTGTCTCCTCTGCGAGGCGCCTCAAATCAGAGCCATCTAAAGTCGGGCGGATGAAAAATAAATACCTGTGCGACGGGGATGGCCCCCGCCCGCTGCCAGCAGGGATGGGCCGCTCACCGCTTCACACACACCCCCCCCCCCAACAGAGGGGGGGGGGGGGGGGATTAGGCCCAGGTACGCGGCAGGTGAGCCTCTCGCTGTTCTGCGCGCCGTGGGACACACGCGCTGGGGGGGGATGACCTCTGCGGCAAACCGCGAGTCAGGAGGAGGAGAAAAAAAAAAAAAAAAAGTGTTCCGTTTCCCGCTGAAATGCCAAGTGCCAGGAGCCGGCGAGGGCCGGAGGGTCTCCTCCGCTCGCCACAGCCGCCAACAGAACAAAGCCTCGCTTTACCTCGGGGTGTCTTTCCAGTCTGAGGAATCCCAGCATGCTTTGGGAGAAGCAGCATCAGATGCTGAGCACACATCTGGACGCAGGGGTCTGCTTCTTTCTCACACTCCTTAACTCACGGCCAGATCACGTCTCACCATGCAACCCCTTCCATTATTACCCCTCCCCTACTTCTAAGTCCCGCAGTAGTGACTCTTTAAAGCCACATAACTCCATACTTTACATTATGGAGCTATCACACCACTTACACCTGTGGTATTTCAGTGGATTTACTTTACTTCATGGATGCTGCCTGCTATTAAAAGGCTTTTTAGTGTACTTCTCTGCAATGGGAGTGTATGATGCTAGTGGTGCCGGGCGTTCTGCAGGGAAACACAGCAGTTGAGTGGGCAGCTGTCTGACAGTCCGAGCTGTGTAGGCAGTGCACCAATCAGCAGAAGATGTGCCTGAGCCTCAGACAGACATACACACACTGTGTCAAACTCATAAGCACAGAAATGCTCCTTTCGGCAATGCTGCTGAAAACACTGTGTGTGACACTTGTCCTTGGTCATCAATGGCCCTGGCAACACTGTGAACACCTCGGTGATTCTTCCTCAAGGACTGTACTGGATTTCCCCCTAGTCCCCTTACCTGTCTGTGCTGTTGGATGTCCCCAGTCCTTCTGCATCAACAGCAGGACGATTGCCTCTCTGAAAGGTGGTGGAAGGATGAAATTCCAGTGATGGAACTGGCACCGACTTTCAACCTCAGGCCCACTTTATAAGTGCCGTTTCCTTTCAGTAAATTCACATCTCGTCTTACGTCTTCACACAGTAACCCAATACATCAGATAGCCTTGCTGAACCCTGCACGCTTTGCGTGTAACAGGAGGTCAGAGATTGGAACAGGGCGAGAAGAACAGCAGTGTTACACAGAGTGTTACATGGAGTCAGACGTTTTGGAATAGACCGTGGAAATTCACGGTGTGAGCCGCTAAACATTCATGGGCTTCCCAAATAGGGACTGCACCATAAAGATAGGATGGTGGTGTTGCACCAAGTACAGTTCTGTCAGCAAATGAGCAGCCCTGTGAATACCCATAATTCTCAAAGCTGAGATCATGGGATGCTAACCAGAAGCGTCACACTTTGTTTTTGGAGAAACTAGACAGAGGATTAGAAATATTGCAGGTAATACTTCTCTCGCTTTTTTTACTTGGGGGTCAGACACACACACACACACACACACACACAAAATAATAAAGTGAATGTTGCTGTTTAGGCTGCTGTTTTTTTCCTGCCTTTTTTTCCCCAGAGATTGTGACACCTGTCACTGTGTCGGTTCTGCCCGATGGCACAGAAGACTTGGAGGAGATGAAAAGCAAGGTCAAGAGGCTGCCGCCGGTCAGGCGAGGGAGGTGGCACGCGAAAACAAGCCCAACACCTTAAACACACCATTTATGGAGAGCGTGTGGAAGCAACAAATTGACGAGGGGGGGTGGAAACAAAACAAAAGAGCAGCCGAAGAGGATTAGCGCTCATCTCAAGCACAAACAGACCAATCGTGGCTTTGTCAGATTCAGGGAATGCCCCCACCCCCCTTCCATTCTCCAGGGACACTCCATGATTACTCATAGTGCCGGTCGGCGTCTGCCTGCCTGTAGAGAAACAGCCGGCCTGGCCGTTTCCTTCCCTCTCCTGACCAATGAAGAATCAGGGAACACTCTACTGCCTGAAAGCCCCACCTTCCCCCTATCTGTGGATGCCCTGCGTAGAAAGTAAAAAAGAAACAAATACACAACTGTACAGAGTATTTATCCATTTCCTCAAACTGTGTGAAATATTTTAAGACGACGCACGACCAAGGCCGAATCCTTTCTTACTCTTCCCTCCATCACTTGTGACCCCAGTAACGGGCACAAAGGCGGGAGAGAGGAGATTGCTATGCAGACGACTACACAGGGACCCCTTTCCTCCCAAAAGGAAGGAGGGGGCTGTATACAAAAGGAGCCGGGGAACAAGTGCGCCACAATAAAATAAAATAAGGTCAGCAGACTTCCCATGTGACGCTGCAGTGCCTTGGATTAGGGCCTGTAAGCCTATTAGTGCGGTTTGGACAGGGGGACCACCCTGCCTCCCTCGCCACCGCCAGGCCAAGATTAGCCCATCGCGGCCCCCCGTCGCCGTGCTCCAGGCAGCCTGCTCGCCGTGTCCGTCCACCCCGGCCATCTGGACCCCGGCTCCGCCGCACAACGCTGCCCGAGACGGCCGCTCCGGCTCTTCTTTCTTTTTTTTTTTTACCCCCTCTAACTAAAAGAGATTTGCTGCCCTCCTGCTCCTCCTCCAAGATCTCCTTCAGTATCCTAGCGCTGGCTGAAATAGGCTTACTGTCTGGTAAGCCCTCCGGAAAAGAATTGGTAGCATCTGTTGTGATCTTTTTTTCCCTGGTAATTAATTACGTTAATTGACCGGTCTAAACAGAGACAGGTGAGGCTTTAGGTGGGGAGGGGGTTTAGTCACAGTTAGGAGGGTGGGGTTGGGGGGGAGACTGCTGTCACAGTACAATTCTTAATCCTCAACACCCCTGCTATACACGTCACTTCCATAAGATCAGACAAGGGCAGCCTTGAGACTCATGAAAGCATTGTGAACAGAAGTGCACACACACACACACACACACACACACACACGTACACACACACGTACACAGGCAGACAGACACAGACACACACACGTACACACCAACAGCTTTCAACAATCGTGCATACCAGCATATGGCTAGGGAGCACAAATTTTATAACTTTATAACTTTAGAAAAGGTATATAAATATACACCACTCAGAAATGCAATTTTACACACTTTAACAACAAAACATACTTGAAATCACAACATACACCTGGGAAATGCCCTGACACACACAATGACAAAATAATCCTGAATTTTAATTTTCGTAAGGAAACTTTTCTGAATTACACAACTGTTTCTCATCACCTCACACACACAACCAAAGGTGAGACCTGTAAATCATTTTCGCCATGACAGCATTACAGGACGGGTATGCGATGACAGTATGAGGTTGGGGACAATGCTAAAGTGGTCCACAAGTGACAGCAGGTGACCTCTGGCTGCAATCCCGTCCGTCTTCTGACAGAAAAGGAAAAAAGAGCCAGCGGAGGGGGGGGGGGGAGGGGGGGCAGAAGTTCAAATAATAACAGTTTGGAAATAATCCCGTAAGTGTTTATGGCTGATATTTACACCCAGATGAGTGGAGGAAATTAAACGGCTCAGAGTGGAGAAGAACGCAGTCAGTCTCTCGGTGTATGAATGTGCTCTGTTTGGATTGCCATTTCAGTCTGCAATGTGCAATATTAAACACAGCAGAGGGGGGTGGGGAGTAGGAGAGAAATAAGGCCTTGGTAGGGTATCAGTGAAAGCCAGCTCATTCTGGGACAATACCAGCAGCGGCTCTGGTCCCAGTTTTCTGTGCCCGTCAAAACCGCGGCTTATGCTTTTGAAAATAACCAAAAAAAGAGGGGGGGGGGGGGGGGGGGGGGACTGGCTTCATTTCCTGACTTTAGTTAATATGCAAGTGATGAAGAAAGTCAGTATGGGAAAGGCCAACAGAGCAGTCTAGTCTTTTACTCACACAAGAGCGTGATAAATGGGATGCTGCACAATGCCACTAAATATAGCTGTTAAGTCTGTGACCCCTCAATTTCTAACCTTTTGATAATATACGTGACAAAGAGAAAAAAGAGTTGCATGCAAATTGAAGATACTACCAAATAATCGTATTCTGTCAGAGCCCCTTCTTTTTATTTGATAATGCAATTCTCGCCCGTGCATTTTGGCAGCGTTGCAAATAGAAAAGGTACTGTTTGACACTGTGCCATTTCAATGACAAATACAATCTACCGCTCAAATAATTCTACAGGGGGATTAACATTTCTAAGGTTGAGCCCGAGATTAGGAGCACGGATCTTGAATTTCATCATCTTCCCGTGGCACAATAGCTTATTCTTCCCTGTTTTCATCTGTTCTCTGATGAAGGGTCAGGAAAGCTTACCTCCTCGGCTGCATTCATTTCATTTCTACATTAACCAGATACCTCAGCCTCTATACCCCCTCGGTGCGCTCGGCGGTGGCGCGCCAGATTCGCCACCTCCCTCTCCGGCGCCCCTGCAGCAGCTGCCCTGTCCCATGCTGCCCCCCGATGGCCACAGCCTGCCACTGCCGCTGCTCTCCTGGGCAGTCGGGTCGAGACTGCACCGCACTGCACTCACTCAATGAAGGTGAAGACACGGGGAGGTGACTGCAAAGGTTTTAACAAAACCCTGCTGATAGCCTTCCAGGTGAAAACTGCACCTGACAGTCAGAAAGGGGTGCAGCCTCTCTAAAAAAAAAAAAAAAAAAAAAAAAAGAGCAGCATTCTCGGCCTCTTAAACCAGTCCAGTTCTGAATGAACTCTGAGCTGTGCTGTACAGTGTTTTTTCCAGCACCAGACTGCCCCCGCAGGATGAATGAGGTACTGCATGATGATTCTCACAGACTGAGGGAAACTGCATTTTGGAAGGGCTGCGCCATAACTTATCACAGAGAAAGTACCCACCAAAAAACAGAATGCAACCTTGTGTGAGGCAGTCAGAGTCCAAGTAATGATTTAATAAAATGAACACTATTCTGGATTATATACTGCAGTATTGTGTCTGTTGGTGAAACATTTCTCTACCTTTTTCTAAGCAACAATGTTTTTTTCATTGCAAGGGCACGTTTAAATGGGCTCTGGAAAGACAGACAGACACACACGCACGCACACACACACACACACACACACACACACACACACACACACATACATCTGAGTGTGGCGTATTGGTCATGCGCCAAGCGGGGCCAGTCAGGGCTGCTTTGATGTCAGCCTCGCCCCCTCCCCTCTCGGGGCTCTCCCTCTGTCCTCTCCTCTGCTGCTCTAAATTTCGGCCCCTCTCAGGACTGGGCACAGGGGCGAGCGTCTGGGGAGCGGGTGCCTCTTCACCTCGCCCTCCACTGCGCGGAGACGTCCGACGCTGGAGGAGGTCGAGGCCTGTCTTTGATCACTCCGTTATTAATGAGGCACCGCATGTACAGACGAGAGGAATCTGGGTTTTTTTTCCTTTTCTGTTTTTCCTCAGCCTATAGAGAGTAGTGTTTTTTTTTTTTTCTTCTTCATCCCATCCGACCAGGTCGTCCAGATTTTCACCCACCTCTTCGAGAGGTTCCCCTCACAGGAGAGGGGTCGACTTTAAATCCCTACCCTTTATGGGAAAGAGCACCCCCCACACACCAAATTACCACCTAACCCCTACCAAGAGTTCAGGACAGAGAAATACCAAAAGTCCTTCCACCTTAAATCACATGGCCTCAGAATAAGATTCTCCTTAAGTTCATACAGTCAAAATGCTAAATTGCAACATAGTCTGCTGACACTTCAGTTAAAGATCATTTTACCAAAGATCACATGAAAAGTAGAGCTAAATTGTCTAATGTGATTTTTTTTTCCGCTATCATAAATCCTTCTCATGAAACATTAAAATGAATACATTTTAAATGGAAGTCAGCTGTTATCATGAGAAAAATCACTATTTTAATTTCATCCATCACGACTGGCTGAGAAACCATCTCCAACTTTGACGACAAAAAAAAAAAAAAAAACAGACGCAAAGACAAAGAAGCACAAGCTAGACGGCACTCCAGCAGTAACACAAGTTTATCCAAAACACATAAACACTGCCACTGTCTACAGCCTTGGCAAGGAGGAAGGATGAGGTGATTTTTTTTTTTTTTTTTTTTCCAGGGCGATTTGGCAGGGATCCCCCCAGGCGGGCGACTCTGCGTGAGCGACACCGGGTGTGTGTTTGTGTTTGTGTGTTTGTGGGCAGACGGGGCAGGGTGCCAGCGGGGCCGGGCAGGAGGAGGACCACCGCGGTGCCGCGTGTGTCCGGCGCGCCACTCGGCCAACAGATGGACAGGAGGCTCCGGATTGGACCGGAGCCCAGGCCTTGGTTCTGGTCCAAGCGGCCCCTCCCTCCCCGGCCGTCCCCAGCGACGGCGCACCGTGCCAGAAGCTGCAAGGACATCCCGTCACCTGAACCGGGGGGGAGGGGGGCAATTAAGAGACAGCAGCCAGCGGGCCGCAGCGTAAAGTGCTGATGCTACTGAATCACATTTGCCTTCAGAGTGCTTTGTACAATGCAGGCTGGCGCTGTGTAGGAAAGATCAAACTGGCTTCACTATGAGCAGAATTATATCGAACCACAGATGATCTAATAAACCGTGGTGTGATATCGCACTATAACATAATGTTGTTGATTCTCATCTTCTTTGCATGCATGCTAAAATATGCTTGATTATGCTTAAATAAGCTCGATATTTTCCATCTGTTAAATCAGTTTTAATCCAGCCAGTCACACTCATTGTTAATCATCACAATGAGTGCAAATGAACTGCAACCTTAAGGGATTCACAGTTCAGCCATCTTGACTCTCTCACAGACCAGGCCAGAAAGCGAGTAACTTCAGGAGCGTTTGAGACAGCATGTGAATGCAGTGGAAGGGCAATACTGACGCTCACTCACTTGGCACAAATGTTTTAAGCATTCCAGCAACATCAGCTTATAGGCTGTTCTGTAAGGCAGGGCAGGTTTCCAGCATATTGAGGTCTTGTCTGACACCAAAGAATATGGAGGCGTTTCACTTTCTTAAAAATAGTGATGTATAACCTGGAATTGGATATTTTCAAATAAATATCCTATAAATACTCCCACAATTCATTATGTTCATACCGGACATTGTGACTACTGTATGTTAACAATGAAATCTGTTTGACCTTTTCAAACATAAAAATGCGAACTACCACTGAAATTATCTGAATTAGGAAGAGACATTTACCATTGTGAAATTTATAGCATCAAACCAGGCAACTGGTTATTTGAGAATATTAAATATATGCATTGTCATCTGTTACAACAGTACACACCTCCAAGTTTGACCAATTACTTAAAATTTCAATTGTAATTGATAGCATTACATGATATATAAAAAACACCAAAGCATCAAGACTGAACTGTTAACACACCCCACCCAGATTCTAACAGAAATCTAAATGTAGTAAATGAACTGAAATGAACTCTTTAAGCAAACACTAACTCCACAAACTGCTTGCTTACCCCCATGTTAACTTTCTTCACCATATTACATCGATCAGTTTGACATAGTGGTGTGATAGTCATAAAAACAACCTGACTCCCTGCGATTGTCCTCTCGGGGACAAAAGAATAAAGAAACAAGAATAAAGACAGATGCGGAGCATTTTCACTAAGAAATGAGAAATTACGAGCATAGGCTGACAAGACTCTGAATCAGGACATCTCACCCCCATGCTCGGCTACTCAAGTCAAGTTTTCACAGAGGGAGGGACTCAAACCCATGTTAAACACACAGTGAGCCGCCAATCCTTCACAAACAGAGACCAAACCGAGGAGCCCAGGCAGCCTGGTGTTCGCCTGCTGTGCTACCTGACACAGAACAGGGGAAAGAAATAAATGGTGGAAAACTGATGTAACGGGTCTTCTGAAGGGCTTCCCTCGTTGGAATAAAAAGAGCTGCCTCATGTATGGTTAAAACACACACACACTGACACACACACAATATAGAGGTGGAAAAGCTTCACACAGGTATAACAGTTCTCTGTCTAAAGTAAGAGAGAAAAGTGAATACACCATCAGTTGTGATGGCCAGGTCACTGTCAAGACAGGAACAAGCAAGCCACACCCTGACCCTGATAATTTTATGCATTATACATAACTTTATGCCTTTGCATTTTAGGTTCTGTAGCCTCCTCAGCATCCCCCAAACTGAACAGAACTAGCCCCCGCTGTCAACATGGAAACAGTCCATCTGTCCGTTAACTTTAGTGTGCTTGGCTCGCCTTTGCACTGAGACTTTAACAGCGTTTAAGAGAGTCCTGTATCCCTTAATAAGTTTACATAAAAAAGAAAGGAGACAAGGAGGAAGCTGGGAGGGACCGGCCGCAAAGCAGCTCCACGCACCCAGACGGAGAATGCGGAGGTGTCTGAAAGGCCTTCATCTACAAAGGATGATGCACTGAGAGAACCTCTCAGCCTCCAACACGCTGTTTGTTCACTGTATTCCACGTGCCATTTAGAGCGCCAAGCATCAGAAGGGAGGGTTACTACCCACCACCAGGAAATGAGCTGAGCCTCGGGATCGTGAGAACAATGAACAACTACAACCACAGAGGGATGCGGGCAAAATGCTGAGACATCAGCAAAGCAAATACACAAATGGCACAAATTTGCTTCTGAGTCTAACAGGCTGAGGACTTGATAAAAGTATGAAACAAAACATTTTCAACAGTCTGGCGCAGTAACTTGATTCTACCGCTAGAAGGCAGTATTACCAAACAAATGCTGCCACAGCTCTCTGGGAGGAGATGGAACTCACGTTTTCAATGACGAATGTCCACTCCTTATCTTCAAATTCTTCAGCATGCGGGTCCTGAAAAACGCAACAAAAACAAAATATAAATGCAGGGGCCAGGAAGTGTAACGTGATGTCGTCAGCCCTACCATGGATATTTTAAATGGCTTTGTAGACACTGCTTTAATGTTCCAGTCACGATACTGCTGCGATGTGACCTACACCAGTACCAGTGCATACAAATCTTTTTCTTCCATGCTTAAATGCATGTGATGCTGAAAATGCATAACTATTGCTACATGCCTTGCTATTCAGGGCCTACATACAGTACTGAGTACTGACTAGTTAACAATATAGTTCATGGCTTTATCCTGTCATTGTGTTACACCTCTCTCATGCTACAGTTTTCAGTCTTCCAACATGCAATCACGCAGCAGCCATGTATATTGACGATTCAAAGGTTTTTGTTCAGTGGCAGAAGGCAGGGCTTGTAACTGAAAGGTTGCTGGTTCAATTCCTCTGGTCACTGCAGTTGTACCCTTGGGCAAGGGTACAACCCACAATTGCCTCGGTAAATATCCAGATGTGTAAATGGATAATATGTAAAAACTATAACCTATGTAAGTCGCTCTGGATAAGAGCGTCTGCTAAATGACAGTAATGTAATGTAATGTAATCCGGAGGCATTAGTAATTGAGCTGTGAGCCCTTACTTAGTACTTAGAACAGTGAACCACCTCAGGCTGCCCTAAAGTGGATCTCTGTGCATCCCCCCAGCTCCCCAGAGAAAATGGCTAATGATGCTGTGATGAACAGGACATGACGGACAAGGACTATGTGATGGAGTGAACCTTGAGAGCACTCTAATCCAGGCGACACAATGACAGCTCTGACCTGCCTGCAATCACAGATTGAACTTCTCACTACAGGGGTCATTTGAGCACGCACATGCACACGCACACGCACACGCACACGCACACGCACACAAACACACAAACACACAAACACACAAACACACAAACACACAAACACGGACAAGTGAGCCTGAGTCCGTGCCTTCAGCTGGTCAAGGCCCAGCAGCCATTTTTTCTGTTCTGGCAATCATTTGTCTGCCATGTGGTAAAAGTGAAGCCATACGTTTATAAAATATGAATGAACACACAGGAAACGTGTTTTTTTTCCCCAGTTAAATGTATGTCATGCAAGGTATTTGACATTTTACATTATTCAACTAAGAACCTCTTAACTGGACTTGATCCACCGACTACATCTGAGATCCATCTGGTTCTTCCAATGTTTGTGCCCCCGCACCTGGAGCGGAGGAATTCAACAGGGCCTGCATTCCAAACCTCTCCCTTGCACCCGACTTCCCATGGCTGACGTCAAGCGCCAACTTGCTCAGCGCTGATCTGGGATCAGTGCTGCGGAGGGGAGCAGGGAGAGAGGGAGCGGTTTGGAATGCAACCAGGGACTCCTTTCTGAAGAGATCCACGCTCCCTCCTCTCTAAACGCGACCACTACAAAAACCTGACCAGAGACACAATATCTGCCAGCCCTCTACCTAATAATTCACTGTCACACTCCATTCTTCTGGGGCTTGTTCACAAGAATCACACGCTGTGTTGGGGTAATCTAAAATTCGACGCGTTCTTTCCCAAAGTCTCCGGAGTGCAGCGCGTAACATCATTTGTACAGGGAAAAAGTGCTGTAGGCAGCGTTTTTAATAAGCGATATTGCTTGGCACGCACTAAATCTGGGATGAAATTAGGTTTACTGCTTCCCTCACTGCCTGTGCCGTCAGCTGACTGAAATGATCCAGCGCTGGGAGCCGAGGGAAGATGAAATCTAAATGAACTGTGTCTCTAAGAGAGACAAAGGAGGAGGTTACAGCCAGTGGTTTTTGTAGCTGGGTCTGTTTGAGGAGCTCTTTGTTCGCATACTTCTCTCTCTCTCTCTCTCTCTCTCTCTCTCTCTCTCTCTCTCTCTCTCTCTCTCTCTCTCTCTCTCTCTCTCTCTCTCTCTCTCTCTCTCTCTCTCTCTCTCTCTCTCTCTCTCTCTCTCTCTCTCTCTCTCTCTCTCTCTCTCTCTCTCTCTCTCTCTCTCTCTCTCATGCACGCACACACATACACACACGGTGCATCACAGGTGGAGATGCAGAGAAGCGTGTGTGTATCTTACAGGCGGGGCCGGAGTAAACACGCTGCGGCTCCTCTTCAGGATATAGGTGTGCGCACAGGATACACCACACCGCAGCCCGCGGTGAGAGAGAGAGAGACGCCTTCTGTCCCAGCATGCGGCTTGGTGCTCCCAAAAACCGCACCACTCCCGACCCGACGCAGCTGCTCACCTTCTCCAGCACTCGGCCCACTCTCTCAATCCCACCAAAAAAAAAACTGTCCTTTCTCTCCTCTGAAACTTCAGTTTCAACAAGGAGCGCTGGTCTCCTGTCATCTCGGCCCAGCCTTTCAGATCTCTGACAGATCTGATTTCAAAAGGAGCAGCAGGCACACATCCATACATTCCACCTGACCCGTTTACAGAACGGCTTTGCTACTGAAGCGCACCAAATCAAGTCTGCAGCATTCCGCTGGTCGCACACACTCTGAGGTTAAAGAAGTAGCATTATACTCTCTCGTATACCGCAATATACATTCAAAAACGACATGACACCGTAAACTGCACTCCGTGTGTTCCCACAGTCAAATGTAAAAATCTGAGAGCCTGAGAGAGACTTGGTATTTTGGCAGGTGTAAATCTGCGATTTCCTCTTATGTACTGCATGAGAGCTTGACTAAATCCGTAGAAAGGTAGAGGACAAACTCTGAATGAAGTGGATGTGGAGCGCTGAGGGGCACCGCTGCGCCAGTGAGCCGCGCCTTGCTGGGGTGCTTAGTGTGGGCTGTACCTTGAAAAGCGTGACTGTGATCTCGATGTTTTCAGGAACAGGCCACACGACAACTCCTCTGTAGGGGTTCTTAATTCCAGGCTGCCAGCTGTGAGACTGCAAGGGAAATACGAGACGATTTAATGTAACGGGTTTAGACCTACATTCAAGCACAGCGCATTTGTTGTAGCATGTTAACTGCATAAATAAATCTTCCATTATAAATTATACCAGAAAATGGTTTTTTTTAAAAGAACATTTACATTCTTACCAGATGTTCACAAAGATTTACTATGGTCATAATAATTTAGCCATTTTTTCTCAAACACTGCTTTCCACACACCATGATGCCTGCAGTCAGTGCTATTTTTAACCCTTCCACGGTCACGCTGATCTGGGCTAGATGGTAATGTTGAGAATTATTAATTTCCCCCAACTGTGAGAGGCCTTGGAACAGAGAAGCACATTTATGAAAGAGCTGTTCCCTCATCATGTCACTGATCACTACTGTCACCACAGTGTCCCCACAAACACAAACAGGCACATGCAGGCACAAACACACCACACACACACACACACACACACACACACACACACACACACACACACACACACACACACACACACTTAAATACATACCTTGGAAGATTTCCTTCGACTTCTGCGTGTCCACACAACCACAAGCTTGTCTGGTTGCCTGATGGAAGAGAAAAATAAATTAAAGTGAGCGTCAGTTCTCTCAAGCATAACCAATAATTAACTCTTCCCATTAAGAAAAGTCACAGATCTTTAAAAACATGAAGCACTGAACTTTTGTATTTATGCTTACTGGTCACAGTAACAGCAGCGTCTCATAAGAATGAGGTAAAAGAAACAGGATAGATATGTACATACCTACATATACAGATATGCATCTTCATGCTTTACCACGACTGGCACAGCACCCTGTACTGGCAGCTCCCAGTACTAACGAAAGCCAAGGTCAATAAAGCATTTTCCGACAGATACACATGGGTAATCACGCAAGCATCAAAATACATCATTTCCAGTTGAGCTGTAGCAATAACCTGATCAATCCATTGGGTTTAACAAACAAGTTAAATACTGTAACATCATGTGCACACATGGTGCACCTTAAGCGCTTCCTACTCTTAGCAACTGATTCTGTATTAGAATAAGTCACTTTGGATAAAAGTGTCTGCCAAATGAATAAATGCAAATGTAAATGAAAGACACTGGATATATGCCAATTGGTCTCTGGAGTAGGGGATGGGGTTATCTAGCAGAGAGAAAGTCCTAATTTCCCCTTGATTTAGTTAGTTTGTCCAGAAGAAAATTTCTGAAAAACTGTACTGTCCAAATATTGTCTGCGTAGTTTACCTCCATGTAGTCAAGTTCAAATGAATAGAAAATTAATCTATCGACACATACCAAAACCGAGGGGCCTGTCTGGGAACAGAAGAAAATGAAAATTTTAAAGCAATTACCTAACCAACATTCTGTTGAGCAAAAGCAGCAGTTAGCTGGCTAAAACTGTCCAGCTAAAAGTATGCCATTCAAAAATAGCAAACTAGTCCTAGGTTCATCAATAAATCATTGGAAAAACACAACCAGCTGCTGTACCTAGTTACAGTTTCAACATAAAAAGCAGTGTTGCCACTGTATGCAGCTAGTGTTCCTAAAATCCTGATACCAAGTGAAACTCAAGTGAGTGACATCCCTAATATGCCCAATGTACAGTTATCAACTGGCAAGAATTCACATATGAAGGTGAGCTGTGCTCAACCAACATACTCAACTGTGGAGCTACATAACAGGAAGTACAACATAACAGGAGGGAAAAGCAGAACTCATATTCATAAAATAAAGCAAACCATTTATTCAATGCATTTGCAGACATGGTATTTCAGCTACTCTATCGTCAGCGTTCAACACAAATACCAAATTCAGAGGGTTCTGTCACAACACGGCCATTAAACGAGCGCACTCGAATCCCTCCGCGGGCACAGTGCTTCCTGTGTGGTACGCTCCCTGGCCCACACGCCCTGTAGCTCTCCCGCTCGGTCCTCTAAATAGATAATGAGGACGGCATCCGGGAATGCGGACCTGCGGCGGTATCAAGTGCGCCGACACAGGTAGAGGGCTCCTGGGCTCGGACGCGGAACTGGCCGGACTCGGAAAGTTCTGCGGTGCGCTGGGTGCTGGAAGAGGCTCGGCTGCAGTCAGAGGCCGCAAACGGCAGGACGGAGGGAAACGGCAACCCTCCAGCGGGGCAGAATGAGTCACTCTCAGTTTCCCGGCAGCAGAACTTGGAGAGGCTGCCGCGGCCAGTCACTGCACGCAAATAGCCTAACGGCCTAATTTAGCCTCTGGTTACCGCATTGGGAACGTCAGTAAGATGTGAAGGCAAGCTAGCCTACCTGCTCCGAAAACAGGTCAACGTCCCGTGTAGGTTTACCTCTACACCTGGGATGGGTTACTGCACGGAGGTGTGAGTGTCCATGCTATGGCAGAATTCCAGAATTACACAGCAGTCCTCACCGACACGGGGTCAAGGTTCAACTGGAACAGAATCTTAGATGGAGAAAGAAGCCACTCCAAGACATTCCAGACTCAAATCCTTCCAGACACCAGTTCCTGATCCTGTTAGCAACCCCATCATCACGCTCACACAGTCTGGAGTATTAAGGAGGCTGTGATATGGTTCACTGAACTAGCAGGGTTCATTGAAAACAAAATCTATGAAAAAGGGTGGTAAATACATGCGTTAAAGCAGGATTTAACACAGCAATATGTTATAAAAGAATAATCAGATTGATTAATTGCTACAAGAAAAATGATAAACCACATCAATGAACTTTTATGTGACTTAATTCTATGGCATGTGTGGGTTATCACACTCTTCTGTTTTGTCAGGTCAGTGATTTAACTGCATCTAAAGGCAATACTGTCCTGAATGACAAAAGGAGGCTTAACAACAAAAAATCTAGGCTGATGGTCAAAGGACAAAGGTTCAGCTTCATGCTGTACGGTACCTAAAAACTACTGCATATGGTCTTGGTGGAGGCTACGAAACGATCCAAGCACATCTCCGCAGTTGTGCCTATTCCCAGAATGCCTTTCTCAAACACAACCAAATATTGAGTCCACTCCATCAAGCAAATTCGGCAGCGGCACCCCAGAAACATTTAAATGTCAACATTACAGATAAAAATACACCATATAAATGCACCAGACCCAAATGGAATGGCAGTCACCACCCCCATCTGCTTATGGATCAATAAGTGACATGGAATGCCGAACAATGTTCTTTATGTTGGAAATCTATAATGAAATGTGAAAGGAAAAAAAGAGGGTATATTAAGTGGGTTTTAAAAATGGAAAAGCATCCAGACTTGGGACAGGCATTTGGGTTTGGAGCGGAGAGTGAACAGGCCCCCTTTTCATCGGGCCCAGGGACAGAGGCTGACGCTACTCTGCAGCACAGCCTATTTCTGGAGGCTGAGCACAGTGTGGCCCATTGTCCATTCACTCATAACTTGTATCATATCGAGACACGCTTTTCTGCCTGCAAGGCTTTCTCCACTGTAGAAACTGCGCTATGTCAAAAATTCAAAACATGTCCCCTCCTAGACGCTTTTTTCAAGCCCCGCAGTGAATCACGAGCAGGAAGCCTTCGAGAGGGGGGGGAAAAAAAAAAACAACACCACTCTCCCTCTCCCTCTGTTAATGCCGCTTAATGCATTCCTTCCTGACATCTGTCTCGTTTGATCTAACAAATTGCAGAAGTAGCTTTACACCTGAATTTCAACAGCACTGTGAGCCCAATCAGACGTCGATGTCACCGACTGACAGCCTTCACATTAAATTTTCTTCCTCCATCTTATTTTTCCACCAAACATTCCTCTCCAACGGCACAAGGCTCCTTCTGTGGCACTGAAAAAAGGCACGGGTCTAAAATACTAAAACATCCCCCAAAGGGGGTTCACTGTAAGAGAAGGAGAGATTCTTTGAAAAATCAGCACTTCAGCATTTTCTCCCAATTTCTATGATTTTTAATATGAAACAAATGATGACTGGAGTTTGCGAAAGAATATCTGCATATCCGGGGCTGCGGTTTCTTCAGATCGGCAGGATCGCCTCCAGTTTGCACTTTACCCTCAGCTGTGGTGTTATTCTTTCATGGATAAGAGGTGTACTGTAACTAGACTCTTATGTGGACCAGCTGACAAATTTTCCGCAGCTTACGTTCCAAAGACAAAACACAAATTACTTCATGACAAATTTGCTAACCCATATCTTAAAGATAAATGAGACAGAAATATTTGCCATTTGACGCCGAGCCACACAGTGTTACAACAAATCAGCCCTTTCACACAGCTGGATAAATAACAGAGGCACTAATCCATAACTACTGGTATAAAGTTCACATAGTTTGTCTCTTGCAATCCACTGTCTGCAATGCACAAAATGAAAGGCAGTTGATCTTAAAAAAAAAAAAAACACAGAAAAGATTCACACAAATGAATATTTTAAGAGTTTTTCCACGTTAAAAATAAAGCTAAAATATTTCAGAACTTGATTTTGTACTCCAGGTTTTCTGAAAATTCAGAGGTTCAGACTTTAGCTATGGTGGACTTCAGCACCTGACCGTTGAACTTTGAACACTAGCCAAGCATTACCCCGATGACATATTCAGCCCAGGGCCTACAGAACTATCAGCAAACAGTTAGAAGGGGAGAGATCAGCTCCGTTACGGAACAGCTTCAGAAAAACACTCTAGGAAAGAACAGAAGCATCAAACAGGTGTACAACTGACACACTTGACCCAGAGAAAGGTGCGATTCCAGGCAGTATGCGTTCAATTTGTTTTGATTACCTTTGGAAGCCCTGAGCTATCAAACCCCCAGCCTGCCAAATCACTCACTATGCTTCTCTCAAACAGACTCAACAGCATTCAGACAGTAACCCACTTTCCTCCGGGCGCTGCAGAATACCACGGCAAAAAAACCAGATGAGCTGAGTGTGGCAGCAGAAAATATGATTTTAAAAAGGACTGGGAAATAACACAAAAAAGGGATAGTCAGAAAGGAGGTAAAGGGAGGACAACCAGCCTGCCTACTACACACTCCGCATAATGCATATAAAACAGCTCCCACTCCATTTGCCCTTACAAATCAATCAAATTCATGCACGTTCATGTGTACTTCAAATTATTTAAAAACGAATAAGTCAACAACATAGAGGTATGACAAATAGGCTTATTAGCTTAATAACAAAAACCAGCAACCGACTGCAAAATTACTCGTTTGCATATTAATGATATTTTTGAATTAGGTCTAAACAATTACTGTCATCGTGCTTTTACATTTCTCCCTGGCCCCCTCCTTCTGCTGGTGTTTATTTTTATGTGTATTTTCCTGTGCATTTACTGCGGTGGTTAGACAAAAAAAAAAAAACATGGGAAACTAAATAAATAGATAAGAGCATAAAAGTGGGTCAGGCACGGTGGGGATAGGAGAATAGAGATGTTATCTCCAGGAACTGAAGCGCTGAAGCAGCCAGAAAATGTGCCAGCGGAAGACTTCGCGGAAGCGCTGCGAGTTCAGCTTACAGCTGGAGGAGTGCTACAGAGAAGGCAGCCAGGGACACTGCCATGCCTCATACTCTGTACGGCTCTGCTCCTATCAGCAGAATGTGTGTGTGTGTGTACACTGTATGTATGTGCAGGGGGGAAGAGCCTCATCTTTTCCCTGACAGCACACTGTGAGCTCAGACTGGAGACAGCCACAGATCAATAGCAGGAGTGAACACACGCTGAAGTTTCCCGACGGGGACAGAAAAATGAATCGGAAAGCACCAGGCGGCCTGCGAAATCTCAAACACTGCAGACAGTACTTGGCGACCCAGCCCAGCGAAGAGCCACGAGCAGCTCCTTCTGCCGGCTCATTCACTGAGGCCGTCTCATCCTCTGCTGATCTGCGGTCCCGCACAGCCCACGCCGTCCCGTAAGGGGATGACTCCCACCGACGTCACACCGCCGGGCTGGACGGTGGCCACCGTCTCAGACTGTCTCTGTCACGGTGAGGGGGAGGGAGAGAAGGAAAACAAAGACAAAGGGAGGCGGCGGGTGTGGCACAGAAAGGTTAAAATACTTTCAGCATAGTAACATCCCCCCAACAAAAACAAAACAAAAAAGAACTTCCCTGGCCGTGACTCGTGACAGTGGTAGGTTTTCAGCTGGACAGCCATCCTCTGCATCGGGGGTCACCCTGTGGAGACGTGCCCCACGCTCCGTGAACGGCTCCCCTCCCTCGGTTTCCTTGTGTTTGTGTTTGAGAAACCTTCGCTCCCCGGCGGTGGCGGGCCGAGTGCAGCGCTGCTGATTTATACTGTACAAACAGGCCTCTTGAGCCCCGGCTGAAGTGATCCGCGGAGAAAAGGCTGCCGCCGGCCGGGCCGATAAGGCCGGAAAAGCCCAAGTGAGGCGTCAGGCGGCCAGGCCCTGAGGCGTGTCAGCAAAGCCCCACACCGCTGCTACAATGTGGAAAACCAGCGCTCCAAGCACAGGGGTCATGGGTCTCCTCTTATTAATGCTGGCCAAATTTTACAGGGAATAGCAAGAAAAGAAAGTGCACTGCATTCAGAAACATGCAGATCCACTACTGCCCAATTTTTTAAGGGCAGTTTATGATAATATATATTAATAATAATAATTATTAATAATTTTTTTTCTCCATTTTTCATCGCTTTCTGCAGTTTTTAACCTCTCTCCCACATCTACTAGCACTATAATGTATTTAAATAAAATATTTAACAAATAATCCAAGTGTCAGGAGAAATGCACTTTCAGTAACAAAAGCAAAATTAGACAACTAACTGCAACTGAGAAGTAGTTAATTCATTTGTAATCGCAGTCTCCTGGGTATAAACTGGAGAAAGGTTTTTAAGGAGGCGGAGGCAGACTCATTATTTCTCAGCAACTTATTCTCACTCTGGCCGAGATATCAGCCATTTGGAAAATGAAAGTCAAGTGCATAATTGCATGTGCGTGGTTGTGAAACAACACGGTAATTTGATCAGCACTCAGGGAGTCAAGGCGGGATAGGCCTACACGCACCCAGCACAGACTGTGTGTTACAGCTCGGCCTTATCCATTAGCAATGTGGGTAAGTAATGTAGATAATTGTCAATCAAAGTACAGATCTTCCAGTATTTTATTATTTCAGACAGGAGGTGCTTGTAAATCTTTGTACTCGTATCATACCAGTTGCCGTGCATTACATTATATGGTCATGCCAATTACTGGACACACCTTAAAATGTCCCATTCCAACTGAAAACATATTCCTTCTTCAAAAGGCAATTCCAAAACTGGTTCCTCGATCCCTACACTGACGTCAGAGAATGACGGTGAACAGCCATACAGAAGTGTCACACTTAACAATTGTTCTTTCACCTCTAGTTAAGCCAAGAACATAGAAAATAAACATAATCGATGGCCAGGCACTGCGTGTCATTAGGTAACTTATTTCTGCTTTCAGCAACTTAGAGAATTTTGAATATCTGTATGAGTAACTTGCTATTTTTGTACACTGAAAGCTATTATTCCTAGTGTTTGGAAACGTTTCCATAAACGCAGAAGTATTGGAAACATTTCCTTAAATTTATCGTCATTCTTCCCCAGACATTCCATTTTTGAGACATGCAATCAGGATGCTCAAGCATTTCATTTCAGAAATCTGAGCTAAGAAAAGAAAACGTGCTTTAAATTTAAACAGTGGGAAACCCTAGTTCTGAAGGCACTCACACATGAACCTCAGCATAATCCACGAGAGACTCGGCTACAAGTGGAGCCTTCTGGCAGCACTCGCAGCCCTCCCTCTCCTCTGCCACTTCTAGGACACCACACTCTAATTTTAGCTTCAAGCTCTCACACATTTTGCTTATTAGGACTCCATAGTTTAAGGCATTGCACATAACACCTTCACCGGGTGAAATGCGAAGGCTGCCTTTCTCACACCCTGGATTCTTACCCATGTGTAGCAGCCACTGTGATACTAACAGCAGATTTACGTTGAGCTTTGTTGTGTGCGATATGCTGGACATACCGTGAGGCGGTGAAGACTGACGGATATGGGAAATTTTCAGCATTCGTCAGTATTCATAACAGTTTCAGGAGGTGTCTAGTGAAACGATGACGTATAGCAGTCCGCGGCGAACAGAAAACGAGCCGCTCCCGAGGCACATCTCAGGCCACCATTATGAGGTCCTCACACATCTGGTTTCCAGCGCCAACCGTCCTTCACCACAGTCCCCTGCTGTTTACGGACGGAGGATTTCCCCAACCAAAATAGCTGCTTCCCGATACGTCTCTGGGTGACAGCCAGTGCTGGACGGCAAACATCCCTGCGCCCTGGGCAGGAACTAAGGAGGCATCCTCTCCCAGCATTCTGCAGTCCTCAGTACAAGCCTCTGCTTAAAGGAGACTGGGGAAGTCATTGTGTCATTTGGGCTCGGATGGACTCTCAGCAAAATGTGAAATGTAAAGTGTAAATGTAAAATGAATACGGTTCAAGTGCAATACAAGTCCAGGTCAACTGTGTCAGTGTGTCTTGCTGAAAGTCAGTGTCACCTACAATGAAATGAAGGCCTAATACATTTTTTGGTCTTCACGCATCCTATAATAGAATCCAATTTTGGGTCCGTAAAAGGCAATGTGATTCAGCAGTAATTTTCATTAAATCCCCACAGAGTTCAAGTAGTTTTGCGCTGGCTTCAGGAAAGCATGAATAAAAGGGGCCTGGCTCTGACGCATGATCGACATAATGGAATTAAACAGCAGGAGTATGCTGGCTATTTTCCAAAATCAGACTCATACAGATTATAATGCAGGCATAAAAGTATCTATTTCTGAATAAAAAAAAATCCATCAGCTACGAAAGGAGTCATCCCATTCGCTTTGGAGCCATAATCAATGTTGATCTTAGGCTCTTGACAACAAAGCTTACAATTTCACACCAGATTTTTCAACTTGAAAATGACACACTTCTCAGATGTCTTCACCAAGAAGAAGTGTAATCACGCCTTTTGAACCAATATATGCAATTTATGCTAATTGGCAGATCATATTGTAAGCACCATAATTAGCGGAATTTGTGCACATTCTCTTCTAATCGACATATTTGTTGAAAAACACGTGTTTTGCAAATGCATTCAGAGTGCTGTGAATTTGGGTTTTAATCTGACTTACTTAGTAGTCATACTTTCTAGATCTGTATAGAACACTTCAAAAACATGCAGACATGCAAGCTTAACTGTGAGGAACCCATGAGAGGAATCTGGTGAGAGCACCTGAAAAATTATGTTTCTCACTCATAACTAATACAAGACTGCTTATGAGCGAGAAAATCATTCAGTGATTTCCCCATACACAATTTAATTCAACTTAACCATTAGCAAGAACACCATGCTAAACACAAAGTTGTATTTTACATACTACAGCTGAGCCTCAGAATCGACCAAGGCAACAATTAAAATGGATTCAAAATCATGCATTTGCAGGAGTAAGCAGACAGCATGATCAGTAAACTGTAACGAGTGACACTTTCAACACTTGCAGCCTCCTCCGCTTCTCTACGGACGAAATGTATTATTAATGTCATAAACCACATTGCTTAAGAAAAACATCATAAACAGCAAAAGACGTCCATTCGAGTTGGTCTCGCTTTTCAAGTGCGCTCATGTCAGTCCTGCGATCATACAGAGATCTCACTGCTTGCAGCGGAAACAGTCTCGCATTCTCACAAAGAGACAAGGTGTGCAAACAGCCAGTTATCTACCAGCTGCTACGGTCTGTTCACAGCACCACTGGACCCCTTGGCAGGGCTGGCACTATGAAGGGAATCTGTGAAGGTGTTATACTGAGAGTGCTGTCCCTACAATGTCACTCAGGGGCCTGCTAAACCTTTGAAGAAGCCCATTTCACTTCTATTCTGAGACAGAATAACATGAATTCCACCCTGCTATCTGCAGAGCCAGAGCCTTATGTTACACTTCCAGGACCTGGGGCTTTTCTGTCATGCAGACCAGCACCTCATACAGTCAGATGTTGCCTGTATAAACACTGACACGTAAGGCCGTCCCGTTTCGGTGTTCGCATTCGGGGGAACCCGCATCTTTCAACAAACCACACCTGTAATCAGCTCAATCTGAAATGTGCTACGGACAAAACACAAAGCAGAAATACACAGGCTGGGAGCTTACTGAACCAAGACAAAAGACTGTGTAGAGAGAGAGATGGGGGCGAGACAGTGAAAAATGACAGCTAAAGCAGATGCATTACTGCAATCCACCGCACCCCCACTGTGGGCATGGAGATAACGGCTCAGCATATGGCCTCTATTTAAAAGAACAGAAGTCCCCCAGCATGATTTCCATTTACCACATTACAGCCGGATCAATGCATTGCTCCATTCAGTGAGAGAGAGAGTTTGGAGGAGGGAGGGAGAGATCGGTATCACAGGTCACTGACAGAGCAGACACTGCCAGCAGACGGCAGCCAGCCGTCATTCACGTGGGGGGCTGAACACTGTTACCAGCGGTGCCGTCTTTAACACAATGTAAGAGGATCACACCTCACTCTCCTAGCAGACTCTTCTCTCTCACGCGCACACACACGTAGGGGTCTGTGTGTGCTTTTGTGTGCAAGGGTATGATTCATTTGTCACCTGCGCTGAAAGGCAGTTTAACAGCAGTACTGAACAGCTGCAGGGGGAGGCTGTTAAACTTAAATTACCAGACAGCTCTGAAAAAAAGTGGCAATATCCACAGCCCTGCAGAGATTACACTGGCAGGCATCTCACAGGGTAAAAAGGCCAGGGAGCCCAGCAGTGTTGTGGCACTTCATTACAAGCCCAGCACAACAGCTCAAAAGAGAGCCGTCTATCACGCGCCGGTTCCGGGAAAACCTCTCCCTGTTGCAGTCCACCTGGGGTCAGACAGCAGCCAAAAGCCAAAGGAGGAAAATAGAAACAAAACGAATTTACCCATCAAGCGAGCGTAATGCGTTTGGTCTGGGAGGAGCAGACAGCCGGCATCTCTTGAGTGCCTGCCCTCGTGAATGCAGCTCTGTTGCCTGAGAGAATCGACTGCGGCGCTGGCAAATTAGATTACACACTGCATAAGCTTTTTCAGCAATTTCCAGGACATCAAAGTACAAAGGGGCCGAGTTCAACATCTGCTGGGTCATTCGAGGGGCACGGCCGACGAGGGCCGCAAGGTGCACAGGGCAGCCACCGCAGCCGACGCTGGGGGAGAGTGTGTGACCGAGGAGGGTCTGGGTTACACAGCTGTCTCCTGGAGACAGCTCCCCTGACACTTGTGCAGCTGCCTTATCATAAGCCTTATGCTGCAGGGAAGGACTGAGAGAAATATCTCGGCCACATCTTTCTCAGTACTCAGTGTAACCATCAAGCCATAGGCAGCAGAGTGTACTCTCTGCTTGTAAGAAACGCTGATGGAAGAACAAATGACATATAGCGAATACAGACACTGGGACAGTATCGTTCCTACGCTAACATGGTTTAAAAGCAATCTGCTTAGAAAAATCAATTGGGGCTCACTTTACGACATGTAATAGGGTGCTCAGAGAGAAATGACTCATACTCAATGAAAAAATCCATTAGAGTGTGAATACAGTCTCGCTCCAGTTTTCCCCTTTACGCGCTCCTCATTTTGGAATTGCCATTTGGACACTCATCTCTCACCACAACGCGCTCACGCGGGACCAAGGGGTGTAGTGAACACGGTCCTCTGGTACATTCACACACCAACATCGCCGCTTTTCACACTGTAAGTTGCCCAATGCGCTGCAGTGGGTCCAGAGCTGACTGGAGGATGGGTGTGGCTTCACTGGGATTATCCGCACTGCCTGCAGCCACCCGCTGTCACAGGGGTCTGAGAGCGGCAAGACGAGCACCCCCTGCCGACACCGGCACCCCACGAAGCCAAGCTGCTCCGCTGCTGTGGGCTCCCAGCCATCGTTAACGGCTGACACAACAGGGCTTGACCCTGGACCACAGAGGTTAGCCTGCACTCACATAAGCATCAATTTGAGCTACGTGGGAGCCCCACATAAAATATTATAAGAAGAAAAAAAGTTGCTGCCGTTTAGCTAAGAGCGAGGATGCCAGGGAGAATGACACTGCAGAAGAGAAAGACGCTTTCTACAGATGAGAAACACTGCCTTCTTCACTCCACAGCTTACACTGTCCAAGACTAAAGGAGGAGTCACGTGACGCAAGCAAACGCAAAACAGCAAGGCAACAGAACAGCAGCCGTCACGGAGACGTTCGTTATTTCTTACGGGCAGAGTGCAAAGGACCTAGCAGCTGTTCTATAGACTCCCGCTGGCAAATAAAGCAAAAAATTCAGTTCCTCAAAGAAAAAATATACCTCTTTAGTAATGTCTACTCCATGTTAAAGTTTGTCTGTTCATTTCAGGACTCACAGGAAAAAAACAAGAACAAAAAGGCACTACGGATAAAATGCGTCCGATAGGACAGGGGCAATAGCACTTCAGGCTACAGAGAAAGAAAACGAGAGAGAGAGAGAGAGAGAGAGGAGTCAAGTATTGCTGCGGCTTTCGCTCAGGAGTAGCTGGCAGCCCGTCGAGGGAATCAGGGATGGGGGAAGAAGACACAGAGATGGACAGATTACTTGGCAGACAGCACTGAGAGTGATGGGGGTTTCAGCTCTGTATCCAATGCACAACACGTGCAGAAATGTAGCTTGGAGTACGCTCAGGGTCCTCCCTGCCTATCTCTACGCCTGGCGGCTTGCCTGGGAGTTTTTTTTTTTCTTTCTGCCTTTTGGGAAAAGGTCCAAAACTGCTGACTAAGTCCAATAATTTAGTCATTATTGTAAGTTTATAAACTTGTGTTTTTTTTAGTGTGGTGTACGTCTGACCAAAGGGGGCCTGGAGTCTGGCTTTAAGTGCGGAACATGATGAGCCTGACTGAAACTGGACTGAAAGGCAGCTCTCCCTTAAGTGCTTGTTCCTCTGTACTGATGACGGATGATTTATATGATGGATAACTGATATTTTTCAGAATTAACATGTTCACTTATCCACACACCTAGACATATTAATGTAACTCCAGCTCATAATTTCACCTCTAGCTAGCTAATTTAGCTAATTAAGGTACTTTTTGATTGTATGCAGTATCACGCCATTGATTCCTAAGCTAAATATAAATTGTCAGGTATTGCTACAACAGAGGTCAATAATTGCTGAGTCACAAGTCACAGGCATATTGACCATATAACATTTTACTTATATATTTCTTTATCCCTTTTTACAGACCCTAAAATGTACTTATATACAGTATCTTACTATCTTCTTCAATAGAGTGGACTGGATAGTTGCTTATGAAAAAGTTGGTACTAACACAGAGAAAAGCGACACAGTAAGAGACAAGAGGAGTGTGTGAATGAGTGAGAGAGTGAGAGAGAGAGAGAGAGAGAGAGGGAGAGAGAGTTGTGACTGAAACCACGTGAAAAACAAGTTTTCCCTGTGGCACTGTGACATGGACCAACACAATGAGATTCTGCCACAACAGTGAATCAACACCACCGCACGGACCAACAAGATGTCATCCGAGCGGCACGGAGCATGCCACGTGTACATAATAGGGAAAATTATGAATCCCAGAAGGGAGTTTTAATATTATAACAATATGCTGTGTCCCTGTACTGGCTGATTGTACAAATATTCTTCACATCAGACTAGGTAAGCACCAAAAACCACAGTCAGATTTGTTGACTTGCTCTGTCAGATCTTACAGGAATTGTTCTGGGTTATTAAAAAAAAATAAAGCAAAAATGCTTTCAGCATAGTGAATCTGCCATTGGATAAGATGCAGAGCAAAGTCTCAGCTGAGCAGTTAAGAGCAGACCACATTCAAATCAACTTCTTTTCGCTGTATTTGTCTGAGCGGGTTTGTTTCTGGCTGCACTCTGTGTGTGTGTGTGTGTGTGTGTGTGTGTGTGTGTGTGTGTGTGTGTGTGTGTGTCCACACAAGTGTCAGCAAGTGTCTATACATACGCACATGAGTGTGCGTGTGTGCCAGCAGAAACGCTTCCCGGCTGGAATCGCACACCTGTGCCCTGTGTGGAAGGAGGAGTGCATTTCCACACTTTCCTGTGAGGAATGAAGGGGCATGATGGATCCAGTTAAAAATGTGTTTCCTGGGGGTTTTCTGTTACAACATCAGACAGGATGTATAATTATCCAGACTGATCTGCGCAGGAGATAACTTCTCAAGGCTCAAAGAGAGAGATAGAGAGAGAGAGAGAGAGAGAATGAGGGAGCAATGTTTTTCACACAGGGCTGGAGCTCCTCCAGCTCCAAGTTTAGGTACTTCTCACAGAAGGAGATGCCTACTTAGCCCATAGAAACGAATTAATAAACTACAATTAACATTTTTAATCTGGTTACTTATTTCAAATTTGCCAATTGCAATTCAATTTATAATATAGAATGGAGACAGACAATGGAACAAATATTCCTAATATCAAATTGTAGCAGACACACTTCAAGATTGTTCAAAAGCAGGAACATCTGTTGCAATTCTGCTAAGCAACTTGTACACCGATAATTCATCTACCCAGCCCACGAGCAGTGAGATCATGATGCAGAATGTAGCACTGACAGCTCAACACAGCCCTTTTGTACCACTGACTGCATGGCACCACCAGACTACGGAGCTACGCGTGTTCGGGGAAGAGCCTCAAGTTTCATATCGCAGCCCACGCCAGACAGAACAAAGTACCTGCTGAAAGTGCTAAAGAGGGCGAGCAGCCTGAGAAGGGCTGAACGACCGGGGCACCTCAGAGAGTGGGCTATTAGGCAGGAGAACTCTGCTCTGGCAGCAGCAAGGGATAGTCGGGTATGTTCTGCACACCATTAGGGTGTGCGCACTGTATGTAATGGGTGGCATAAAAAGAGGGGCCTTTAGATTATCCAATCATAATCGTAGCTCAAAATGTGGAAAAATGCCCCAAAAGCTACCCCGATTTGAATTCTTCAAACATTGTATGGAATTTTTGCTTAAGGGTCTGATTGGCATCAGGGTGACTGCTTCACTATAGCCATGCAGAAAATGAGAGCTGAAGCCCATTTTGCATTCAGAAGCCCACACCAGCAAAGCATATTAGGAGAGATGCACTCTCTCACACAAAACACAGACGTTCGGGTCTGTGCACAGACCTTACACCACGCACTCCTGGTCTGGTTTTACTGAGGATTTTACGGGAGCCTCTCAATCATAACCTAGTCGCAGACGAAGCTGCCTTACAAATCTGTGCAGCTGGTCTTGGTGTTCATTTATGTGGCAGATGCCATTATGACATCATCTAATCTTATTTAAATGATGATATCAATTCGGCTTGTAAAGGCCGTAAACGAGACCCGCCGGAGATCCAATTTTGAGCTGTGAATCACCGGACAGATCAAGTGACCACTGCCTTTGCTCTTGTTTGTTGTTGGCTTTCTTTCTTTTTTTTATCCTCGAGACACACTGTTCTGTTGCCAGGTTCAGTAACTACATTTGCCTTTCCTTCACAGTTCCCACACAAACGGCTGGTGAAGTGACAGGTGAGCTACACACAGGGCAGAGTACAGTCAGCACAGTGGAAAATCTTACATCTTTGGGCAGCCCTTGAGAACAGCTCAGTACAGTAAATTAGGAACACTGCTACCGAGTGAAACCAAACCTCTAGCACCGGGACTCAGTAACCATTGCTTCGATTGAACAGCTATTCTTAGTGAAAACGTTTCAATTCCTCATGCACGTACACATGTGAATGGACACATTCATACGACGGACACATCAAACATTTAATCTAGATTAATCCAAAATGTGAACCGGGAGTGAAGAGACTGCCATTGATTGTTCCATGTGTTCTCTAAAAGTAAAGCTCCCTATTTTCTGCTTCCTCGTTTTAACAGGGTACTGACAGAAACTGACCGTAGGAAAAGAAAGCCTAAACCTTGAATGAAGCATCAGAATTTGCTTCCCCAGTTTGAATGGATTACTATACCTCCACCATTATGCTCTGAGCTCTGCATAGGCCTAGTTAATATAAAAATTTTATGAGAGTGCAGTTTGAGTGGCACGTTTCCAGAGCCTTGGCACCTCAAAGCGGTTTTGTCCAGATCTGACAAGTCACATGTCTTCTCCCGCTAGAAAATGCATATGCTTTCTCAGTGAGTGCATGGGAGTTCATTCCAAACTGTGCTTGACAGCTTCAGGGCAGACTACAGAGTCACACTATGGAGCTCTTTCACAACATAGCAGAATCAGCTCTGAGCAGCAGAATACATTTTTCACGGGACAAAGATGAAAAACACCTTAAATAAACACCAAATCAAAACTTGCAATTTGTCACTAAGCAATAGGATTTCGATATCAAACGCTTTATTTTAATACAGTAAATGCCTGAAGTGAACAGTCAGCGTATTTACAGCTACAAAGCCGTAGCTACATGTGTAGCACTGAAACTAAGGGCATAACCATTGGTCAGTTGCTGCTGAATAATCTTGCAGACTGCCGCTCCACCTGAGAAACCAGCAGACTGCCCTCAGCGCTCTATGCTGTCCATACGAAGCAGGGCTTGAGGAATCCATCAGCAGGCTCACTCCACACCAGACGAGGATTTCCAGGCTGCTACGTGCTGGTAGGGACCCCACAAGCGTGGCTGTGTGCAAAGCACAACGCCCAGCTGCATTTAAGTGAGAACAACGGTGACTTGACAAGCAGGGTACGGAGACTGGAAAACATCCTCCAATAGTCAGCATAAGGAAGCCCGGCACAATAGGCCTCTGTGCAGCTCGGTTTCTGACGCGAGGCCCGGGAAAAAAGTGTAAGCAGTAGGACAGGAGTGAAGTTCAAAGCTCTGCTTTAACATTAATGAATGTGCATGCAGCGGCTCCCTTTTCACAGTCCAGCTGCCTCAACGCATGAAACTCATTCTGACTGTTGTGAAGCAGCTCATCAGTGGCTTAGTCCCACTCACCGCAGGGCTGTCAAACGATTCACCGTTCAAAGCTCTCTTCTACGCTGCACTTTTGGAAGGTGCGTTTGGCATTACAACAACAAAAGGTGTAGAGCGTTCCCGCAACTGATGGCTGTTCTGTGAGAAGTGAGCTGAACTTTGTTAAGAAGCGCACCAGGTAAGCCTCTAAGCCCTGTTCTCAATGGAGAAGACATCGTCCTGTGCCGAGGACTATTCCCACAGAGCTTCATGGCAGCCTGTCTGGCACTACCTGGATGCAGATTGAAAACGTTTAGTGTTATTTAACTCTTTTGGAAAGATTAGCCCTAGGTAGCACTTTTACCTACGAGTCCAGGTGCTAAGCTACAGTACAGGTAATTATTCAGGCACGAGAATCCTTTGTGCTGTTCTTTTTCTTCCTCCTTCCCCAGCAACAAATGGATTCAGGCTTCCTCTAGTAAATCAACCAGCAGCTTAAAAAATGAGACCCACTGGAGCTCTCAGGCCTGTTTCCACTTACTGTAGATGGAAACTTTCCACCATAGCAATAACAAAGCCGACAGATAAAACCCAAGGCAGACAGTCTCGGCGTCAGCTCGCACGTCACAGCAGTATCCACAGCTGAGCCTCTGAGCTGCAACCGGCCATCTTCACCTCCTCCTAAAACTCACCCACATCTCTCACCATCTCTCTCTTCTGATCATAGGCATTATTGCCCAAATATTGCATTTGTCATAATCACTCTGACAAACAGGTGATCTGTCAAAGTTTACCTGACATACAGCAAGCTAGACTCAAAGGTAACCACACTGGCACAAGGGTGTGGCAAGACACAATGTCCTCCCCACTTCCTCAAACACATGGGAATGGAGAGGATAACTGTTCGACAACAGTTTCCACGCCACTCTTGTTTTTGTACCTGACACTCCAACACTGAATGTCAATCGCTCAGACTGGGAAGGATGCTACAGCTAAGCTTAGGCAGACACTGGCCCAGACCTTTTGTTCAGACTGGATTCTCAGCACAGCTGTACAGATCAGATGGATCTAAAAACCAGTATACACAGTGAGCCCCTTGGACACGAGCTGGAAAACATTAATCTACAAAGACAACGAATAAGGCCACACTGGTTACACATAAAGCAGTCTCATGAGAGTGCTGCACACCTAAGCCATGGGCAAGGGTGTGGGAGAACTCCCTCAGCCACGTGCCTTAGACCGAGGGCATGAGCTACAGCTATACAGTTGCGCACAGACGATAATGATCACTCAGCTAGATTTTAATTACACTTAAGTATATAAACACTTCCGTGTCTAGCATTAATGCATTTACATCCGAGATAGAGCTTAGAAAGGAATCGTGGAAATAAAAAAACGTATTGAGTGGAAACAGTATTACATTTTATGTCATCCCCCCGTCTGTTCAAATCTTTCAAATACAGGATACTGACACCCATATTGTACTTATTAACTTAGAAAGGATTACATCTGTATGTCCCACATCGGTTGCATTAAAAAAAGATTCTCTGATTGGGAATACACTGCACTCACTTTGGATCAATGATAGCAATTGAAAACTCTACCTACTGCTCAACGTGTTATTGGGCCGGTTGATTGACGGGGAGGAAAACGTTCACATTTCAGCTATTACGGCGAAAGGAACGGCGCAGAAGTGGAGTTGCACGGCGCGCCACTCCCAGCCAGCAGACATGCCAGCAGCAGACCCGCCAGGGCTGTGTAAATCACAGCTACTGAAAGCCGAAGGGCCAACTCAGCATTCCAGAATCAAGACAACTGGCCGTGTTCGACATGAAGCGTTCGCATATGCAGTCTCTCAACACTCCCGACGTTACACGCTCGCCCGTAACTCACCACTTCTTTGTGCATTCCACCATGAGTTCTTGGTACGACGCCACGAACTGGAACTTCGACGCATGTTTCCCCACACGCTGTAATCTTTTCCACACCGAAGCCATATTTCTGGATGACGGGATATTTTGTTTTCGCCTTGCTTGCTTTTTTTTTGCCGTTTTTCGATCGGCGGTATAATTTTAGTAGTATCCAGCCAGGCTCATTTTTTTATGCGTACGCATTATTCAAATTAAAAAACAAACACGAATAAAAATCCTATCACCGTTGTCCCCCTTGCTGAGGTGGCATGTCTTCTCAAACCCTCAGGATAACGGCAAACGGGATGGCAAAATCTTCTTGCGATGACAGCCAAGTTTGGCATGATCGTGCATGATTACCGAAAGGTGAGAATCTCCCAGATATTACTTTCCCAATTGACCGAGCCTGTCCAGGTTTCGTTTACCTATTGGATGACAAATAAAACAACGTGTTACACAGCAATCCCGATGACAGCGGAAACACCTATAATATTGACATTTGTAAAAACGAACTCTCTTGAAATACCCACTGATGAGGCTTTCCCCATAGCTACAATGCTCCCAGGTGTAGTTGCAACTTTGTGTTTGTTTCAAGTGAGCTAATTAGACACTGTAGCTAGCGGCATGTTCACAATTTCTACCGAAACATTTAATCAAGATGTGAACGGCAAGCTAATCATTCAATGCACACATTAATTCATCAGCTACATACTTGTCGGTTATTCTTCTCGGACTATTCATAAGTGAGACAGCTAGCTAGGATATCAATTATCCATAGAAGTTGAATATGAAATAACAGCCAGAGTAAGAAACGTGTGAAAAAATGCAGACAGAGGGTTAGCTAGCTTGCATGGCTAACACCACCTCTTGCCAACTAGCTGACTGGCTAGCTGAAAACCACCGTTATTTAGCTATGCCGGTACCTACCTAGCGTGCTGCATTTGTGAATAGCTACATGTCTCGGCAGCTAGAAGAATGTTTCAAAAGCAACCCAGCAAGCAAGTTACTTTGTGTGATATCTATCACAAGCAGCGCCGCACTGAACCATACTGTAAGTTGCAGATGGCTGGCTAGCTTGTACAGCTAGCTAATTACAAGTCAATCAGCTAGCCAGTCTAGCTTGCCACTGCTCGGTGAAACTTTTGAGCCCAAACGTTATGCACATGATTGACAGCATGAAACCAAGCAAAGTAATGCAAAACTGACCAAAACGTTTACTTACCCCCACTCAGTTATTTCCTCGATAATATCTGGCTTGCTAACTACCAAGCTAGCTCACGACAGTCTGACTGCAGTGCAGTTGTCACCTAGCTAGCTTTGCTAACTGGCTAATTCAGTGCAGCTAATATATCAGCCATTTCAATTTTAAGGCAGCCGTCCGGGTGAGAGACTTGATTTTATTTGCCGTACCAAGCGGGCACACTACAACAGGAAGATAATGTTTCTCATTTCTAAAACAAACAAATAATAACAAAAAACAACAACAAAGTGTATTCCAGCGTGAACCGTCTGCTATTCCGATAACCTGCGACTAAAACTCAACAATTAAACCACCATCAGTTTTCCCCTCACATTCGATTCACTCAAAACATTAACCAGCTAATAAGCTTTAAGGAAACGCCCCCGGGAATTCGCGATTGGTCACTTCGCTTTCGCTCTCATAAATATTTACTCACCGAGTCATACAAATAGCTTTTTACGTACTTGTTATCAGATACCTATTTTATTGCACCTCTGGTATGTCGGTCTTGGTGGTTTAACCCGCCTTGCGATGATTCGAGCAAAAAAGAAACATGTAGGCAGCCGTGGTCATTATCCACGCCTATGAAAGAGGTTCAAGAACCACGTACGACTCGCGTTTTAAGTGGTCCTCCTGCAACCATTGTACGCATTCATTGGTCTCCATTGTGATGAGGCGGGACTACTAGGTACTGAAAATCAGAAGAGAGTTTTCAAAGACTGTTCCTTTCGCCACTAAAGCGCATTTACATATAGTGTCCGCATTATTCCTTTTCTGTAAGGTCAACTGCACAGTGAAGGAGTGATTGCATAGCTGATAAACTTCAAAGGGGATGATAATGTGGGTAGATTTTTTTTTCACCAGGATTGTTTTTAAGGCCCTCCCCTTTTAATAAATTTAATAGTATCTACGGTGATCCCAGGATCTCATTTTCATGGCATATCTAAAAAAAAGCACCTTCTACAGCACAGAGTCACTGCTGGGGCATTGGGTTTACTTGACCCATGAAGAAGAGTGCCCCCTATTGGCTCACAAACAGCGCGGATGATTCCACATTTCGGCAATTAACATCCTATCCAAAATAGACTGTGACAAGGCAAGACTGCTCAGTGCCTTTTGCGGCAGTTCTGGACACATTTTTTCAACACAACAGAAAATATTTTTCAATACAAAAAAGGAAATGATAAAGAAAAATTAGTAAAACAACCCTTGGTATACTTGTTTGTCTATGTATACTTCACAATTCCATCCTCTCACAGTGAGGACTAACCAAAATGTAAGATTCCGTGTGGTTTCTGGGCATAATTTTCAGGCCAATATCACATCCCATAAGATCCTGTCTGACTCAGACCTTTGATGTTAGGTATAAAACAGATCCAGTCAGGTAGTGGTGGACCTGGTTCCTGTTTGGTTTCTTGTTTTTGCATTACTTTCTCAGACCCAAAAGAGCACAGGCATGATAATTAAATGTTGCAGCTACTCAATGTACACATCAAACAAAGAACAAGGCAGGGCTGCATCATACAAAAACTCATTAGTATAGTGGTGCAGGATCAAAGAGGATCAGATGGAAAATATCTAAAAGTGTAAAGTAAGTAGAGAGGAAACTTTTTTTTTGCTCCACTCTTGAGGGCGATGAAATAGTTCAAGGCACTGTTGAAAAAAGTCTCTGAACTGTTTTGAGAAACAAAAAACGTGCAATGTTTTTCAAAAAGGTATTGTGTTCACCAAAGCTGGCAGTACACATAAAACATAACACAATCAGAGAAAAATGCAATCTCTCTCGCTCTCTCATTCTCACTCTCTGTCTCTCCCTCTCCCTCCTTCCCTCCCTCTTTTCCTTTTTTCATCCCACTCATTTCCTCCTTTTCACTGAACGCCTCTGATTAGCATGTCCCTAATTCCTGCTCACAGCCCATCAGAATACTTTGAGCCACCGTGCCCCTCTGGGTCGTTCCTTTAATGAGGACGACTTCCATTTCCTCACAGTGTCACACAAATTAGAGAGTTAAGCTTAGGGTGCCAGGACTCCTTTACATAAATCAGCCACCCCCCCCCCAATTATCAGAGTCAATCCCTGCAGTAACCAAAAGTGCACACCATGGGTCTGCTGGATAACAAGACCTAACACTGAAAGAATAAGGCAGCAGAGTACATCCTGTCCTTTCTGTTTGGTTTCTGAGGGAAAAGGATGCACACAGATCTATCCTGCCCGCCTACACCTTGGTGTAATTTCCCCGTTCTGGGATATGTCCCCCCAGAGACATGCTGGGTGGTATAGTTATTAGGTCTGCGGGGCCAGAAAGTGCAGAACCTGAATCACATATGCAGTGTCATATCCAGTGAGGGCTACAAAGAGATTTGCTTGCCTGTAATTACCACCCATTAATTACTTAACATTTAAACATTTAGTTAACATCGTTATCACATTCATATTAAAGGTCACTTTTTTCAAGATACCGGAATCCTTCTGGAGAATGACAAAATAACACACTTTCAAAATTCCTCCAAGATGTAAACTGCAAATTATTAAGGACAGAAAAGCAGGTCCTGGAACAACTATTAATCAAATGAGAGAGAGTTTTAGAGAGAAGCTTGACATTTCAAAGGGTACTCATCTCCTAAAGATAAAATATTAAGGCTAGTTAGGGTTGTTTTTTTTCCAAATACTGATGGGTTAAGAATAACATTTATTGCATATTTTCAGTGTCTATTCATCAATCAAGCAATCTGTCAACAACAATATTTTGAAAAGGGGAGACAACAACAAAGGAAACCATAACCTTGTACCATAATGAACAACTTTAACAATTCAACATTATACAATGATACAATATGTATGTTTAACTTCTTGCAAAAGGAAACTTCAAAATATCCATGCTGTTGTATTGTATTGTATTGTGTAAAACGTTTAGTCTTAAATATCTAATTATAAGTTAGTTAAAATGAAGGCTGTACCAGTGTGCATATTCAAACATGGAATAATGAGCTGTCCAAATTTCTCCTGTACTTTTCTGTCCAAAAAGATGAATGTATGACAGGTAGTTTCATTATAATATGACTCCCTCTAACTGAATTTTCCCAAATTATTGGAAGTCCAAAATTTATCCACAAAATGTACACGTGTTCCTGATCAGAATGTTTTGACATTTCAAACTCAAGATCAGCATTTTTATTACAAAACATCTGCACATAAACTTTCTTTTTCCCCATTGTTTTAAAGAATGCCTCTACTGAGCAAAAATACCAGCCAAAGAGCGCGTATAAATGACTATGCCTGTCCAGTTATCGTCAGTGTTTATTCAATGATCACAAAACAAACCCCAATCCAACATCAAATTCAAGTAATAATAATAATTGTACTATACCCACAAGTGTGGGCTTTGACCTTTATTAATGGGAATTTGTCTATCTGTTGGAATCAGCGTTAATCAATGATTACAGATGAAAATCAAGTCCTAGCAAGCCATATATCACTAGATTATAAAATAGTTTTTGAATTGTGTTCCACAAGCATGTACTCAAAAAGAAGCATCAAAAACACATGAGATGGAAGAATCTGATGTTAACATTTCAGGAAGCTGTACATGGCAATAAAAACATGTTTGTATACAGTAGATATCACATATGTAAATGTACCGTGATTGAAAAACAGGTTTGGCAGCCACGCCGTGTAGATTTAACTGCCTGATGTCGACTGATGTCGGCTGATTACAGGGAGCTTCCCTGCTTGTTATGGAATGCTTTGATCTGACAAGGATCTCAGTCAAAACACTGGCCCGTCTCTTTCAGTGTAAAATGCCTCTTTGAAATGAGTGAGTGCCAGGAGAGGAGGTGTGGAGATGGATTTGGGGTAGATTTACAGTGCCCAATGTTCATTTTTACCACTGGGAGTGAATCTGTGAGCCACTGTTGGGGAAACAGCAGTCCCCCCCCCCCCCCCCCCAGAGAAACGTACACGACAGGCAGCTAACCACAGCTCTCTCAGCATCATGTGAACACAGCCAGCCCTCAAGCAGCTAGGCTGATGTTTGGCGCTGGCATTTAAGATGACAGGGACAACAAGATCTGACCCCTGGAGTGTAATTTGCATAAACTGCTTCCAGATTGCAGCTGTCAGACACCTTTCTGAAAGATGACCAGCAGCCAAAACGAACATGTTGCTTCAGGATAAAGATAATATGTAATGAGGGTATTTATCTGAACGTAACTAGATATACATCCAACCATTTCAACCATTGTGAAGCCATGCCCTGTTTTTCAATCTTCAGAAAATCTGTGCATGGCCCCAGGAAAGCTTGATTGTAATTGCACCAACATGTTGCTACAATATTCATTGCAAATTTAGCGAATCTGCGTTATTTCTTGCAATTTTACTGTAGAGATTCTTTTTAGACGTGCTTCAGTGCCATGTTATTGCTTTTTTTATTTGTCCCTCTTCGGGAATATTGGAGAGTATGTTTGTCTCAAACGTGTATGTTCACAGCACATGCACTGATTGTTGGTTGTAGATCTGGCAAGGTTCATGACATTATATTACACCATTGTCATCTAGCAGACACTCTTATGCAGAGTGGCCTACATAGGTTACAAGTTTTATATGTTTATTTATATTGCTGGATCTTTACTGAGGCTTTTCTGGGTTTTGGGGTATCCGTGGGAAACAATTTAAAGGAACTCCTGCTAATTCTGCTGTGTTTGCCAGAAAAAAAGTAATCATTCCCTGCAGATAGAGAGACCAGTTAACTGGTTAACTTGCATTTGGAAGATAAAACTCTCATGAATGTAATTGTGGTTAAACTCTATTGCAAAAAATGACCCACTGGACAACTCATCAATTTCAATTAGACTGAGGTAGAATAAGACATTTTCCTTTGGTCAAATCCTGCATGTAAAAAACATCTATCATTGTTACAACACACAACATAGAAAGCCCTTGTATGCTCTACCGAAACTCAACAGCCAAACAGCGCCCACCTGAAGGGGTGTCATTATCCTCGCCTTGTCTTTTTAAGAGCTCCTCTCATGAGGCGACAGGCTGAGATGCATCCTGGCAGTTCATAGCTAATGTGTTCTGTGTTTGGAGTTGATGAGAGATAGCCAGGAGGGAGCTGCAGCTCACCTAATGAATCTGTGAGAGAGACAGTCTGTTTGCACATCTGGAACACCAACTAAGCGCAGTACGCAAGTCAGCGCTTTTATAAGCACGACAAGCATGAGGAGCTATCTCCACAGTGAGCCCCCCCCCTGGCTGGAAAGAAAATCTGACCAGCGTCACGCTTCGCCCCCACACTTTGCTGACGGACGTGGTGTTGCCTCTCGACGCAACCGCCCTTTGGCGCGTGCCACGTTCTGGGAAAAAACAATCCTGCAGACACACCTTCCCACTCCTGCATTCTCAGCCCCATGTATTTCTGCCACCAATTATGAGGTGAGAGAGGGGGAGACAAGCGGAGCAGGAAAGTCCCACCTGACTTTCACACCACATAAATAAAAAGCCAATGGCTATAATCAGCGCATGAATTATTCTACAGGAATGCTATACGGAGGTGAGAGTAAAGGGAAAACCGCATCGCTCCTCCAGGCTCTCAAGTGCTTTTTTTAGCCATTGAAACTGATCTTTTTGATTGCCTAATTGACGGTTGCACCATGGACTCAAGCACTCAAGAAGTATGCGGAGACAGTAACGTTAATGAGGAGGACTCCACAGTGCCACAGGAGAAATCCACGTAACGCTTTCCACTGAGTTGTTGTCGTTGTGCGCTTTGATTAGTAGATCAAAGGAGTGCTGCGGTCTGCATCCACTAGTTCACTGGTGCCCAGACACCTGACACAATGCCTTTTCAGGGAAACAGCATGAGGAGTTTACATTTTTCATTGCTGTTGCCACTGGTCTCAATCTGTAACATGCTTCATTGGCTTCCTGGACTTGGGGCAGCACTTACATTGGCTACCAGGGGTGTCTAGGTCACAAGTGCATGTAGGTGTAACATGGACATGATCTGAGAGAGTGGAGTATATTTCCACAGCTGACCTCTTTGTGTGGGCTGGTGGATGAAGCCCACTTCTAATGTCTCTCTCGCTCCGGCACACATATTGGCAGGAGTGGCTCCTGAACTCCTGAACTCCAGTCTAGGGATGTTTACGTCAGATAACCAGTTTTTCTTTCCCAGTGGGAAGTCAAATGGGATGAGAAGCTTGTCCCTTGTATGTCTGGTTTGAGGTTAACCAAACAAGATCATACATAGTAATGTGGGCAGGCAGAGAGAACCAACCCCTCCGAATGAGTGCTAGTTCCCTCTTCATCCTTCATGTCAATCAACTGCTCCGCACCAAGGGATAATTAATATTGGGGTGTAGGGGGGTAGCCTAGAATTAGTCTCACCCCATCCTCCTGCCCCAGATACATGGCAGCTGCAGCAGCCTTCTGCACAGAGATGGAGAGAGAGAAGAAGAAAGGAGCGGGGGAAAGAGAAGGGGGGAGGGACGATATAGAGAAAGGCAACACTAGGATCATCTATTTCCAAGGTTGAGGTTTATAGCTGTTGATTATGTCCACGGTGACAGTTTAACCTCTACGCACAAATTACCAGCGGTCTATTATCCCCGACAACAGAGCAGCGGGTTTTTGTTGTGCGCTGCACATGAAAAAGAGCTGTAAATCTGCCACATCAGCCTGCAGACACAAAGCCAGTGGGTTTACAATGTGGAGGTGAAATTCTTGCTCTGAAAACGCTCATTCATCACGGCCCACGGCCCTCTCGCTCAGGGCCTTGCCTTGGAGAGCAGCAACAGCCAGCCCCGGCACAGGAAATTGAGCAGTTAGTTCATGTTTGCGAACCTATATCATTTACAGAGTGGGCTGCCTGACGGGAGCAGTTTTCCTACTGAATCTGGATTGTGCTTTCTGAATGCCACGCCGACGATTAAAGAGATAAAAATCCATTTAACTAACGACCGGCAGCAGGGAGATAACGGCAGCTTCCAACACTGAGATGAAAGCAACCCCTCTCTCCCCTGCCAGTAATAAACTCATAATGTGATTTACGGGGACTCTTTGTGTGTTACACAACAGTGACTCTATAAACCAGTCAACCCAAACTCTTAATTTCTACCAATACGCCAAACCTGGAATTCCTCAAAGTTTGACCGACCCAGAAATCGCAACCATCAACATCTGAGAGCTTCCTCAAAATATGCACATCTGAAGCCATTAATGGGATTTAATGTGTCAGGGCCCTGGGTGGAAGTTAGTGTCAATATAAAGTGAAACAGGGGTCTGACACTTCCAGTTTAAACATGCAGTACTTCTGACAGATTTCACAGGACAGTTTTAGAATATATGTGCACATATATGTGCTAAGGGCCTATAAAGTCAAAATCCTGCAGGTTTAAGGGTTACCATTTCTATTTGCAACTCCTTCACACCAGTTCCCTGACACTGCAGACACCATGGACATTTCAGAGTTGGAGCAGCCCTTCGCAATTCTGTGCTACAGCATTAGCAACTGTCCTTTTGTCTGTAAACTGAGATGTGTTTACAGAGATATGGTTATGTGGAATAAAATATGGTTCAGAAAGGTATGTGTGCTAATTAAAACCATCAGGGTCAACAGCACAGACGCCAGGAGAAACATCACTGCTGCAAAGGTCCAGTGCGATAGCTAACATCAACAATATCCTATACCACATCCATGGAAACAGACTTAGAGTTGGCATTGTATGTTACTGATTGGAACTAAAATAGTTCTAAGGTCAGAACAATTGGACTGGGTATGAGGGTTCTATTAAGTACACAGTACCCACAATCCTTTATCTGCTGTCATACCTGTAATCCTGTTCCTTGGCAAATTAGAGAGTACCATTTAGATTAAAAAAAAAAACTTACACAATTTATATTCTAGACTTGTTCCACTTAAAGGCTTTGCTAGTCCAAATTAAAAGCAAAGGCACCGTTTAAAAGGATATTAACTTGGGAGGGTAGGATCATCTCACAAAGCTGTCCCAACCTTGAGGTTTGCACAATAATAATATGAACACATATGTGGAATTCCTTACAGACCTGCTGAGCTTGTGCTGTGCTGGTTGGTTTTGCCCGCTGTATGGATTAAAAAAAACCTTGGAGAAACAAAGAAAAACAATCACAGTGGGATGGAGCTGATCGTGATTTTTATGTACCAATCTGATCTGGTTGTGGCAGTGAAATGAACGCTCTTGCAAGTGTTTTTCTTGGCTGAGTGGCTGTGTGGATTCATAGGACACAGAAGCTGAAGAGAGGGAGAGAGGGGAGAAACAGTGGAAGGAAGTTGCCTGCCCTTCTCACTGGAGATGTGTGGTGCAGTGCAGTAACATTAGCATTTTCATAGCTTGCAGGTGAAATAATACTGCCCCTCCTGTATGTTCAATACCACTTCCCTGGCATGGCCAGCTATGTGGGAGTCCTGGAGGTTTGAAGATGCTTCCTTCCCAACACCACCCTCCCATTCACGTTCAGATGAACCCGGTGAGTTTATGTGTCCGTATACGCATCTGTGCAGGAGTGTAATGACACCTCACACGTTCCTTAAACAATAACTGGGGTGATTAGTCAACCACACCTTTGTACACTTTACGTATTTTTACAAGAACAGTGACCGTTACAACTGGCGTATTAAGCTGCTGTTGGTTTACATACAATGAGTGTTGGGTCCAAACACATATCTTATGTTTGTGCATTGTGATTAAGTTGTCAGCGAGGAAGGTGTGAGGGCCCAAACATAGCCTTGGCTTTGAAAACTGTTGCAGGCACTGCTGACATCTGCGGTGCTGTGAGTCACTGCAGTATGCGGAATGAACGGAGTCGCTGGAGGGCAACAGAAAGCAACAGGAGCCTTCGTTCCTCCGCGTTCCCCACCCCTCCTCCTCCTTCCCTCTCCTGACTCACTCCTAGCCTGGGGATACTGTTCTACAACAATATTAGCCTTCAGTGATCTTGTGATTCCTTTACACTCCGCGTAAACATTTTTAAGAACACCACGACTCTAGATTTCAGCTTATTCGCCGCGGTTTTTTTTTCCCATTTGTGGGGGAGGGGACACCCTGCTCGATACCTGTTGCATATATACCCATATTGTGCTAAAAAGGTTGAAACAAACAGTGATTCAATGTGCTGCCTAGTTACCGAGGTTAAACATGCCCCGCGGCTAAGGGTGCGCAGCGGTCTGTTTTTGCCAGATACTTCGTCGTACCGTTACTGTAGGGTCCTTAGAGGCTGCTGCTGCTATTTTTTCTAAACCATGAAAACGCTGACGGGTATGCGTAAACATCAGCCTGCGTCCCAATTCCACCCATCAAGCAATTAATTTTTTTTCCGCGAGTCTGATCGCGCTGAAAACAAATCTCTGTCGGCGGCTCTCGTTACGCAAATCCAGTGTTGCTGAGTACACAGCGGGCGGGAGGGGCAAGGAGCAAGAAGCCGGCGGCTCACGTCAACGCAGGTGAAAAATCAACTCTTTACCACCCCCTCAGGGCCCCCGAGGCCAGTGTTTAGACGTGGTATGATCACCATCTCACCTGCCAGTGTGAAGACTAACAACAGTTTCTTGGAAGAGAGCAGCTGAAAAGCCTCCAGGCAGTCACGCAGAAATTGGGTTTTTGGTGCTGTTGTATGAATAACTGAGGTACTGAAGAGACGGTGATTAAACTTATAGCCTTCTCTTCACGAGGAACGTGTCGGCAGAGAGCACAGAGTACCTGCAGCCCGGATCATTAAATAAATTATCCCTGGCATTGTGCACAGCATAAATTATTAAATTCCAAATAATAGTCAGTTAGCTACTCCGCATAAAAAAACTGGGAATTAAAATATAAATAGGACCTTGTGTCTGAATTATTTACATTGATGTCGAACTTAATAAACGCTTCGGCAAGTGCTGATTCCAGTCTTTGCTCATTACATTGGACAAGTGTGTATGGGACTGGCTTTTGAAGTGAGCTAATTCCGAAGCCTGTCTATTTGCCAGATCATCTGTTGAGCATAACCAATATTTCTTAACGGAATGTTTATGATTCAGCAGCCCATGCGGTGTGTTCCAGCCATCTTTGCTTGTCCTCAGCCAAGAAGAACAACTTGTTTAAAAAAAAATTCTTAGTCTCTGTTTCAGGCCACAGTTTCTCTGACAATTACTATGCTTAACACATGACCATGTCTATGCATATGGAAGTGCATAGGCACATTTTGTGAAACAAAAGTAATTTGCTCCCATGCTGCTGTTTTTTCAAAAAAAAAAAAAAAAAATTGGCCTGGTCTCAATTCATTACGTGCATGTTTACACAGCCTTTCAATGGTAGCCCTTTGATAATCCATATCTAATTATCTGCTTGGGGATGATGCTCCAGTTTACCTTCCCATAATCCTCTCACTCATCACACACCTTGGACACCATGGCAATATCACCACCACACTCCTCACGTTAAAAGCAAGCCTAATTTGCTTACATTTCCAAGTCTGGAAATCAAAGAGATTTGATGCATTTGCTGGTTTCTGTTCAAGGACGCATTGCACCATAATGAAAGTGTTTGTCAGTCGAGATCCAATTAGTTAATAATCTTTCCTTGAGCAACTCTGCAACATGAATTGCTCTTCCTCAGACCTTGTTAGAATGATAGTGCTGTAATTAATTGCTAGATATAGAAGTCAGAGCTTAGGTTTTAACAGCCATTTAGACATAAAGATCTAGTTCTCTGATTTTTTTAGTTCCATTAATTTTGAAATCCCCACACAGTAAGCAACGTGCTTTTGTCTCCTCATTCTGTTGGGACTGTATTGATTTTAGACTCAGGCGGTTTGAAGAGCCAACAGTCCCAAAAGTAAAAGCTGAATTGAGTGAGAAGCTCAGACTGGCACCACAGGTCAAATAAAATTGAAGGTAAGCACAGGTCACAGAATAACGACAGTGTCTCTCAAACAAAAATGTCATTGTATGTTTGAAATACACTCCAAAAATATTATTGACCCTCAATAACTCACATACAAAAGGACAATGAGGGGAAAAAATGAAAACAAACATTACCCCTGTGTTTTTGGCATACTGTTTAATAACTGCAGAGCTTTCTTTGAGACTTTCGCTGCAGGGGCCAATAAAGGAAAAAAAAATCACAAGGAGTAGCATCAGGCATTTTGGTCACTGACAGCATGAAGCAGAGGTCATTTGTGAATAATCAGCCCCTTAAAAGGACAGGAAACCCCATGACCAGTTAAAGCCACTTCAATCATTATCATTTTTATTTAGAAAGAGATTCCACTGACTGTGAAAAAATGGTCATATGCATAGAACACTTATGAGGATTCAACAAATGAGTTTCCTTGTTTGTGACACATGAATGACAAGTTTTTTGTTTTCCCTGCGTGCATTTCAGCCAGTTCCTGTGTTTCGAGCGGCCAGCTCTGCAATGTCCCATCTCACACATGAGTGCTCACATACTGCAAAGCTGAAGGCACTCCCTGCAAGCTCCACAGCAGAGCGATCTCCGGCGAGGGTGAGGAAAGTCATACCCAGAATTCCATGCAGCAGCGGGATGTGCATGACAGGCATCGTCCTTCCCGCCCTACCTTTGATCCTTGTCCTCCTGGGGAATGAGTCCGTAAACAGGCAGGCAGGCAGAGTGAGCCTGTATGTGCATATTTTTTCCCCTCTTTCTTCTGGGCTGATAATGTTTCACAGGAAGTACGGAACAATCTGTTGTATCTATCATACCAGCCTCCCCGTGGAGCCAAACACATGCCAGGGAGAGGGAGCTCCTCTCTTCCACGGAGATGGAGTGCTCATGTATCCATGCCCAAGCTATCGACCAGCTCCATTCTGTCTCTCTCTCTCTCTCTCTCTCTCTCTCTATTCCCCCCCACCCCACCCCCACTCCTGGGGTTTATCTGTGTTTCTCGTTAAAGACAACACTGTTTCAGTTAAAAAGCGAAATCCGAGACATTGAATCCTTGGAGAGCAAGTCCTGACTGAGACTGGGGCATCTTTTTGGAATGAGTCATAATTCTGTCTTGCAAGGGGAGAACAGCTTTTTTAAAAATGGGGGGGTTGGGGGGGTGCCTTTTTTCGCAATCCTGGATCTGGGACAAGGTAAGAAAGCCTATTTATTATTGCCAAATCTCTTTCTTTTTTTCCCAGTGGGGTTTGAAGTTGCTTGTCATCTGCTTGATGCCCCCAGAATGAATCACTCCATAATAAGCTTATAGATTTCCAGACCTGATCAGATTAAACATGTTGTCGCTCAAAAGAATATGACAGAAAAACATGTTTGCAGAGTCATAATGCTTTCATTGTTTCAAGAGGAGGAGAAGGGGATGACATGGCTGTCGATCATTTACAAAGAGATATCAGTTCTCTTTTCTGAAGAATGAAAGAGAGAGGATGGAGAACAATGGTAATGCAAAAATCCCGCACACAATAAAATCAGCTGCTGTACTGAGGAGAGGGAACACAGTGGGATCCAGTTTCACCACATGGGCAAGATCATGAAGTAATTAGCAGCCCATCACAACAGATGATTAATGCAAATTTATATTTTCCTCGGAGCTAAAGTTATAATCGTCTTCCAAATAGCACAGAGGAGACACTTGCCCTAAAATTTGACTGTTCATACGGCATAAATTGCTACAGCACTAAAGACGGCTCAGAGAGCTCCACCTCCTCCAGGTCCCCGATATAGCTATCGAATGAAAAACACTGGAAAAATAGAATGTCCCACTGAGGGAAACATCCTGTGAAATAAAATCCAAAAACTCCGCTGGTAGGAGACAGTGATTTTGGCAATGGGTTGTGTAACGCACCGGGTCAGAGTGGCGCCTGTGGCGGTGGGCCACCCACTCCAGTGCTACCACTTCCACCAGCCCCCGATCTCTGCCTCAGATTACTCTGACTGCAGAGACCCAGAGGGACAGCCGGTCCGTCTCCTCTCTGTCCAAACAGAGCCCGGGCTCATGAGAATGCTTCTCTCGTACAGTTGTGCCCAGCTGGGGGCTGTGGCCCTCTGTCAACTTCCTGCCTCCTCCGCTGTCGCCGTCCTCACTGGGAAAAGCTGTCTGCACACAGCACCCTGACATTCACCTGTCCTTTCACTTTACCGCTGAGCAAATCACTTCCCTCCGCACAGCTTCTGCCCCACTGAATCCTGTCACAGAGCGACAGGACTGCATGGGGGGAATTGTCTGTTGGGGGGCGGTGCTTTCTTAATTGCACGTACTCAAAGAATGTGCAATATCTATAGACGCAAAAAAAGAATAAAAAAGGATGCGATTGGCTTTAACTGCTCCCAGAAAATTTAACACGTGACTCTAGCCCAGTGCCACTGGATAGATTTACCACACAGGAAGAGATCCTCACAACCAGAGCTGTTGATACAGTGTTATAGAAGCGGGGAGAGAGAGGAGAGGAAGTTTCCAGTTCGAAATCCCATTTGCACGCAGCCAAGCGCATTCCAAGTCATCGCAATTTATGGCGACTTAATTTATAAGAAGAGACGTTTTGGGAAGTAAGTGAGCAGTGCTATGCGAATGCGTGTCAGCAGTGCCTGGAATGACTCACTGACATCCCTTTAACTACAGAGCTCAGCCAATGAGAATATAACAGGACACTCTGGAATGTCAAATATGTTTTCAGCAGAAAGCAGACCACCCCCCCCACCACCACCAGCACCAGAACCCCTTCCCCACATTAAACTCACTCCACAGCTAAATTGCTCTGACTGAGAAAAAGGATGGAAAGAAAATATGAGACTTTGCCCCAGATGTTGAGTAAACAGTATCCAACGATAAGCAAGCAGAAACCCCCGAGCCTGTCTATTCTAATTCCACATTTCTGACCCATATAAGGAGGAGAGAAAAGAGCCTGAGGACTTGGCTGTACTGTATGTGTTGTAACCGAGACCACGATGCGTTGATTCATACACAGCCGTGCCTCCCCCCCCCCTCCACCCCACTCTCTCTTTCTTCACACCCCCCCCACCGAATGTGAGGCCGTTATGGGGCAGAGCTGATGCTGCTTGAGGCACTCGGAAGAGCCTCAGAGGGCCCGTGACCTGGGACTGACCCCCCCCTGTCATGAGGCAGCTGCAGCAGGACGTCCCAGCGGAGCATTGCTGTGGTCCAGCTGCAGTTGGGCAGCTTTAGCCCAGGGCTCAGGGGCTTTGGGCTGTATATAAGTAGCTATGGTTCCTTTGGATGTAGTAATCACTACAGAGGGGAGTGTAGAGGCTGGATGATGCCCCTCCTGCTTCTGCGCGGTCCATGGACCAGAGATCTGGAGAGTCATGGGTGCCCTAAAGACATAGGTAGATTTTTCACCTCTTGACGTATGTGTCAGGTGTACAGGAGAACAACACAAACATCAATATAGTAACAGTCCCCGTGACCATTTCTGAATTTTAAGAGTCCTGAAACCCCATCACAGTACTGTGTCCCTGTAATACTCTCGCAGCTGCTATTTGTATTGTGACCTTTCTGCTTTATTTCCCTAAAACAAAATTTAATTAGGCGAATGCATACGTTCTATAAGCAAGGGACGCTACGGCATGCTATTTGTGCCATATCACATTTGTCTTGACATTTATAGTGTACATAGAGGGATGCCTACCTGTTAAAATATATTTCATGCAAAAAATATTTAAACATAAAGTCAGTGTATTCCTCATGTAGATTCACCATACAGTTCTTGAGAAGTACCTGATGTTCAGGGGCACCAAAATAGAGTATATCATCAAATGTGTCATAACAACCATGTATACTAACAAATGCCATCCCACTTCCCAAGACCACCGGAATGGCTTGCTTCTTCTTAAACCTGAGCTGTAAAACCACACATGGCACATTTTATGCTGAAACTAAGCTGCTAAAAACTTACAACTCGTATGGTGAAATTTTTGTCCCCTACCACACATAAGGTTGTTACTACATCTCTCACCTTCCAAATTCTTCCAGCTATAGAATATCCTCTGGGTTACTACATGATCTAGTCCCTCATATGACTTCAAAACCTTACCACTGGACCATCCAACTGAGGCGAATGTATTACCACATATAACATACATTTATCCTTCTCTTCATGTCTTTGTGTCATATCCAAAAATTGCATTTCATGGTCTAGCGTTTCCTATGACCTCATGAATTTTTGTCCTTCTCAAGCAAGCTGCCAAAAGAATACTTTACCACTGGGTACACTCTGCTTCAATAATGTCTGCATTTGTAAAAATCTAGTCCAATTTCAATCAAATCGGGCACAATATGGGCTCCTCCCCTTTATTCCCCCCGGTCTGAGCTAAAACTGCACTCATATCATTAGATTTGAAATGAGATACTACATAAATATGACACAGAAAAGAGCACCGCATTCCGGGGGCCTTAAGAGCTTTCTGTCAGCCTGAGGTGGCTTAACTGTCATGGTTTCCACTGGTCTCCTGTGAGCCGCTCTCCTAATGCCACTTCACAAGCACATCCAGAGCTCTCCAGCTGTTGATGTACGGTGCGTGCTGATACAGAAAGCCTGCGGACACGCAGCGGAACAGCTCCCCAGCAGCGGGCCTTCTTCCACAGCACAGATCACAGTGCTCAACCTTACGGACCGGCAGCTCCAGTATCGCACATAGAAGGCGATCTCTGAAGCCGGTCAATAATTCCCCCGTCGTCTTCACTCCTGATGGCGACACACGTATTTATCTGACCCTATAGATAGATTAATCGCAGCCAAAGGCACATGAGCAGCCTCTGCTGCGGAGAGAAGCCCATAATCAGGGCATGAGTACTGCCCTTTGAGATGGCTAATTACAGCCGCCCTGAGCACCCTCGCCCTGGCAGAGACACATGGCAGATGCTCTCCTGCACAGCCCAGGGAGGGAGGGCTTCATAGCAGGTGCTCGATTCAGACCATTTCTGCCTGTGTCACAGTGAGAGAGCGGCACATCCCTCTGTTAGATCCCCCCACCCCCTACTGACATAAAGGGGTTTGGGCAGTTGATGTTGCAGCAGTTTGGCCCAATCCACTAGAGTATGAGGAAGAACTGCCCCCTTTTGGTTTAAGGAAGGTGCTGGGCTCGCCACAGTTCCACACTGCACCCAGTGAGAAGCACGTAGCACTCTGTCAGTTACTGCGGGTCCAGGCGAGAGTACAACAGCGGATTTCTCTGATCAACAATTCACTGATCAATGCCTCCCTTTGTCCCTCGTTCATTGATCCCGATCCTTCCAGGTGATAAGGTGCCACAGATGCCTGGGATTTGGCTCAGTGTCTTGGTGGGCTCCTTCCAAAATTTTATGGTCTGCTGAATGTGCTTTACAAAGCTAACCTCCCGAGAAACACAACATGCTTGAAACATTCAATACAGTTTACAACAGGGAAAGAGCATACAACAAACTCCTCTACAGACTAGTTAAACAGCTGCTAATTACTTACCCTACCAAGACAAACAGAAAAGGAACAAAAATGACAGAATGGATGTCATAAAATGTGAGATATTGCATGCTCAGCTCTGCGTGGTTTTAAAATGTCAAAAGTTGTTGCTGAAATGAAATGCTCTCTCCACGCATCAGAATGAGTGGTAATGTCCCAGTTCACAAGCCCACAGGCAGCTATAAGGCACCCAGTCTTTACTCTTCCGGGGAAGCACCCTATCAGGCGCTCTCATTTTGTCTTTAAAAAATGCCCCAAACCTTCCAGAAACATATCAGCGCAGGCATGCGTTTTTGCTTCAATTTTACTGGTTAGTCCGCATTATTTACTGAAATGAATACGCATGATTTTGCCCATCGTGCAGCCATTTCAGCTGATTTAAAGGGCTGTGGCGAATTTGGAATTGCTGTAAATAGAGGTGGTTGGGGGGCAGGGGCTGTGTGGGAATAATTGCCGATTTCTCATATTCTTAATTACTGGCGCCAAGAACTAAACGCAATTAAGCCTACAGATGTTTTTATTCTCCCTCTTTGAAAAGGAGACAAGTGTTGTGGGTTTATTCTGGCGAGCAGTTCTCGCATACAACATGCGTACAACACTGATGCAGGGCAGAACCACCATGGCTTCCTGCCCCCAGTGAAAAGCATTTGCACAGGGGATGCTTCAGATACTGTTCTTCCAGAACTGTAAACCCCTTATATTAATATTCTTGAACAGCAAAAAACACTGCAAAGAGAAAAGAGGAATTAACCGCAGCATTTTATATAAGACATTTTATTTCAAGTAATTATAAGTAAATATGTATTGGTTCTTTTGTATAATACTCCCCCTAGTGGTGATATCTATTAAGCAACCCGCACTGACCAGGCTCATTTCTGAGCGGTAGCACTGAACATCTCCTATTCTGGCATTCGCAAACGACTTCTGAATTTTCATTTCCCGGCATTAAACTGTGGCAAAGTTCACCACTGAACTACAATGAAAACACTGCGCTCAAATAATACATTAATATTTTTTACAAAGCTGAGATGGAAAAATTAAAGAGCGTGTTTTTTTCTCAGATTTGCTTTCAGAAAAAAATACATTCAATACACATTTCCAAATCCAACTTGGAAAGTCACCAAGAGACATAACAAATAATCTTTGCACAGGAAAAACTAACTAAATGAGAGCGGGGAAAGAAAGTAATCTGTGCTGTCGTAGCTGCCAGAAAATAGGTTTCAGAGCCCATTTCCATGCTTCTTCCACAGAGGGATGCTGGCTTACAGCTTGTCGCTCTCCTCCTGCTCCATGTACTTTGTGCCTTCGGGGGGCGCTAGGGGGCTGAACTTCAGCAGAGGCAGGTCCACAGAGGGGCAGCTCTCCTTGGAGTGACCCCAGCTGCCCTTCGACCTCCGTATGGGCGGGGGCGGCGGGGGGAGCTGGGAGGCGGTGCTGTTGCTGTCGTTGCAGCCGCTGCGGCCCTGGCAGCGCACGAAAAACGCCCCCCGGTGGTGGCGTCGGTACAGCGCGCCCACCATGCACAGCAGCAGCACAACGAAGGAGCCGAGCAGGAAGCAGAGGCCGTAGAGGCCTTTCAGCAGGGCTGGGGAGACGGACCCGGTGGTGCCTGCGCAGGTAACAGACGGCGGGGAGGGATGGTGTCACACCTGCAAGTCCACCAACACGACATCTGACAGGGTAGAGCTCACACACGCGGTACCTGCAGGGTCCACGCAGATGGTTCCCCCGGAGCCCAGACGGGACCTGTCTTCGTACCCTGGGCTACAGCGGCACGCGTACGAGCCGAAGACGTTGATGCACTCGGCGTGGATGTCGCACAGCACCAGCTGCGTCCCGCACTCGTTCACATCTGAGGCAGACAGGCGGAGGCAGGGATGAGGGGCGAGAGGCTGGGCAGCACGTGGCAATGCTGTAACAGAGGGAACTGAAAACCGGAAAGCACACAGACACCGCAGGAAGACAGAGCAGCTGGGGGTTCACCTTCAGAGGAGATTAAGGCGACAGAGGCCTGGCCCTTGCGCCCCCTGGTGTTCACTGCCTGCTCCTGCAGCCGCTGCAGCCCCATTCGCAGGACCCTGTGCACCTGGACACTCTCCAAGCCCCCGTCAAACTGCAGCCAGAATATGAAGAGCACTCCTGCACTCAGCCTGCCGACAGAACACCACACTCTGTCACCAGCGAGCTCCTGCAGCAGCACCCAGCCCGGCTACCTACACTTACTAGGGGTGCCTTGAATGGTTCCAAACAAAATACAGAAAATATAAGAAATAAGAGCAGATTTCTGCTTGGTTGGACTTTAAAACATTTGCATGTAAACCCTATAGGAGTCACCATCTTGTTGCATTTTTTTTTTTTTTTTTTTTTTTTTTTACAGAATATATTCAACTCAACACTTTATCCAGAGTGTATTGTTGAATGCACATTGCTTCTTCTGGAAAATATAAACTTCAATGCAAGTTCTTAAGTGTGTTAATAAGTAATCAGTTAAGTACTCGTAATATCTGAGAACACTCTTAGGTTTGATAAATCAATCGATTCTTCAGCTGACTGAACAAACTTGGGTAGCAATATACAAACCTCTTTATTCTAATGGAAGATATGGCTTTGGGTATTGCAAGAGATCTTAATTCATGTTGGATCTGCAAAAACACAAACGCAAAATAAGGCCATCCAGATAAGGTAACCCACAGGCCATCCTCATGTTGGTCCTTGGAAAAGGGCAGGAATAGCGCCTCACCATGGTCTGCACTGATGCCATGAGTGACCTGACCAAAAGGTCCCAGTTCTCGTTTATGTCAGGACTCACACGGACCTCCACAGACACTTCAAACAAATGCTCTGCCAATAAAGAGAGGTCGTCTTTTACCACCTGTCACTAACATGTTAAATTACATAGTCTTACTTAACAGTTAATCTATTTGCATGCCATTAAGTCTGGATATTAAATAAAGTACTTTAAATGCAATATGAAAGTATGAAAGGATTGAAGACGTTACAAGGTATCATACAGCAATTAACTGGTGTGATCAACGGAGGACGTAGATTAATCTATTTTGGTTGATGTTTTCATTAGCAAATGTGAAAGTACATCGGGCCATTACCAAAGAACATGACCCCAGCAATCCCTCCCATGAAAAGGACAGATTCATACCTCCACTCTGTTACCTTTACCTACAGGAAGATGACCAGAAGAACTGCAAATGAGATATTCTCTCTCACCTCCAGGTAAATTTGCGATCCTACTATTATTCCTGAGGTATCTGGCAGAGTTGGCGCTCTCTGTGTAAAGAGAAAGGAGTCACATGCTGAGGACCTCACGTGTAATAAAGGACAGGCAGATTTTTCCAGTCTCCTACTGTACCTCTCAAACTATCGTCCAGCAGAGGCTCCACCTCGCTCAGGGGCTGACCTGCGTGTAGCGGCGCAGTGGGTCTGACCATCCCCCTTCCTGCCGTGTGTTCTGCGGCCTGCCTTTTGACGGAGTTCAAGTCACTGTCAAGCGCGGGTCCGTCTGAGGCGTCCTCGCCCCAGTCGTTCCTCATCGTTTGCAAGCTCTGGGTGCTCGTTTCCAAAGCGCTGAGGGGCTCCCTGACCCCCAGGGATGGGGTCGAGCTCGGGGCCTCAAGTGGCGTGGGACTTTCACCCGTGGCCAGGGGAGTGACCGATGTTATGCCCGGGGGCACAGACAGTTTCCGAACAGGATGAGATGGTGGCGTTATAGGGACCTGTGCAGCGGTGGGCAGCGTGGTGGCCAAGAGGTCCATGCCCTCTCCTACTAGGGAGCGAGGGCTCTGTGCCTGCGTAGCGCTGGGCTCGGGCGGGGCCATCCGCTGTGGTGGAGAGGCTGTGATGGGTGTTAGAACAAGGTTTTGGGAAAGACCCTCCTTGCTGCTGGAGTTAGGCAAGTATTCATCTGCCAGGCTCTCTAATGCACCCAAGCCATCCAAGGGCCTCTCAGTGTCTTTCCACGTCTCCTCAAAGCTCTGGACAGGCATGGAGTCTACTTCACTTGCCACCACAGAGTCCTCAGTCTCATGTGCACGTGTGTCAGGATGAGAAAGGGGGGTTTTTGAACCTGCAGCCTTTGTTGGCATAGTTTCTATGGGCTGATCTAACAGAGGAGATAGTGTGACACTACCTTCCTTCAGCGATGAGGGATTTGTTTTTGCACTCAGAGGAGTGTCCATAACTCCTTGCACCAACACAGGCTTTTCATCTCCATCCCTCCGAAACAAGTCTTCCATTTCCCTCCTATGTCCCCTCTTTGGAGGGTGGGGTGGGGGTGGGGGCATGCTTGAGGGCAGGGGTGGAGGTGTGGCCTCAGATGGGCCAAAGGCGTGGTAGCGGGCGTGGAAGCCCCTGTACGTGGGCATGAGGCTTCCCCCAATAAGGAGGACTACGTGGAGAGTGTTGGAGTCAGACGTGTACACCACGTCCTGCCAGCACTGCTCCAGCGTGCGGTGTCTCCCGGACCCCGGAGACTCGTCCAGGTGGATCTGGTCCTCTTTCAGGTGGCAGGCGTCGGCTGGCGTGAAGTCCTCCAGGCGGAGACGGATGCGCTTCCCAGGGTGCACCTGGATGGTCCAGTTGCACCAGAGAGGAGGGTTGGAGCAGAGGTAGTCCGGGGAGAAGAATTCACCCCTGTCCTCTCTGAACACTTGGTGGCAGCTCCGCAGAGCGAAAAAGGCATAGTTCTCTTTGCCGTGGACGCTCTCTGAGGAAATCAAAAACATGAGGGAAAAACAAGAACAAAACAGGCGAAGGAGAAAATGAAGATGAGGTGACAGAATAGAGAAGCACAACAGAACAAAAAAACACTACCAGCAGCAAGAAGACGACACGCAACAAAATTTCCAAATTTCCTTCGGGATTCTCAAATTTCCTTCGGGATTAATAAAGTATTTCTTATTCTTATTCTTAAAATATTAAATTACCATATACACTACATTGTTTATAAAAGAGAATTAAGTCAGACAGGGGAGGAGGAGTGTGATCAGGCTCCTTACACCACTTCGAGTGTTCAGACAACTTAATCTTAGTTTTGCTTCCCATGCCTACGAAAGTCCAATAAAGAAGGGCAATTGACAGCAACACATTACAACTGCTTAGCGGCTGCTCTTATGCAGGATAGCTTACATTTTTACATATTATTCATTTATACAGCTAGATATTTACTGAAGCAACTCAGGTTAAGCACCTTGCCCCACGGTGTAACAGCAGTGGCCCACCAGGGAAATCACACAGTCAGCCTTTACGCCTCTTCATACCACTATGCCACTCCACCACCCTTGCTACATAGCGTGTTTTCCATAGGAGGTTTGACAACCAGTACAACCACATTCCTGCCTATTAGCGATCTTGCAAACAAATTCAATTAAACTACTGCACGCAGCCACAGCTTTCCGGAATTTCGCCGTACATTTAAAATGTGCCTGGATCATAACTTCAGCCATTTTCATATCTTTCCCATAAGATAATGCTTACAACCTCTTCTAGAGATGAGGTGTTTTTTTTATGATAAAGGCATCAAACACCTCCATCCTATAACCATGTGTTGGGAGGGTCACGCACCTGTAAGAATAAAAAATTAATAATTTACTTCCAAGAACCAAAACGCACTGAATTAGCCTGTCCAAAATGAATGAACAAAATCAATTTACACCTCCGTTCACATGTAGGCCTAGTGGTATATTTTTGGGTTACATTTTACAGTAAGTCATTAGGAGTAAATTCTTACCTGGCGATTTGTACGCATTCTCTTTGACCTGGTGCATGTAAAAAGAAAAGTTTGTGTCTTACACAGAACAAACATATCACATGATAAAGATAAATAACATTGTCATGCAGTAAAACAGTATCTGCAAAGTACCTTATCACAGTAGGACAAGCACAATATTAAACATTATTTCGCTCTTCCTCAACACTAAAGTGATTGAACGGTACAATAATTTACCTACCGACGTCGCACTGTTGACTGTGCATATGGCACAGGTTAGAACAAACGTAGATGCAATCTCAAACAAAAATTCCTTTTGTGTCATGCTGAGTTCTCAGTTTTATTTTATTTTTATAGCTTGTCAGCCGTATAATAACCCCAAACCTACTGCTTGTTTGGTCATCTCTCCAACAAACATTTCCCTTGCTTTCCTCCGCAAATAGATTAAACACACGTGAAGCGCACTGCAACGTTGATGCGATTGGCTAATTACTGCGTGCAAAAGTGTATTCTTTTTAACGTATTTCTTTAAGTATCCGGCAGGGGTCATTAAAATACAACCGCAGAAAATGACTCTGGCGCTGAGAGGTCGTTAGATTTGCTAGGACGTTTACATTCAAAAGCTACCGAAAAATTCGCATGGAAGCGTCCCTCCTCAGTCGTATTATCTTATTATATAAACCCAAATATGATACAGCAGGTGACAGAGCATGTGTAGTTTCCATTGCTGGATGCATAATCCTTATATTGTATATGCCTTGTCATACAGCCTCCTTAAACTTGGAGGTCAGACAGCTTTGGCTAGCAAGACGTTAAATCAATAAAGGTAAAAAGTGGGGCTGCGTTAAGGTGAAGGCTTAAAAGGCAGTAGTCTTATTCAAATCCAAAGAAAAATTCATGAGAGAATTATCTTAACGCCGCCACTAACATAAGATGAAGAAACGGTCAATTTGTGCATTGTATTTCAAGAATATCTTCAGAGAAGTTCCAGTTTAATCACAGAGGAAATTAGATAAGTGCATTAGCCAGTTGCTTTTAAATGTCAGTCACTGTCTCATTTGTCCTCTGTCAGTTCAATGTATGAAACACATTGAGTAGATTATATACTTAAAGACATAAATAATAGCATAGGACATTTTTGTTCATACCTACCGTGTTTACCAACACCCGGAAGCTAATGTGAGTGACTGGATGATGCCGTTCTTATTGTTGCTGTTATTAAATCCGCTTTCTATATAATCTCTGGTCACATTTATGATGCATTTTAATGCTTTTATCGTGAAATCTGTATGGTAAAATCTTTAAGATTATTGTGGTTCATTATACACCATCCCAAAATAAGATTAAAATGATCACAGGGACTTTCGGGGTTTTCCTAAAGACAAATGCAGCCAGTGTATTAGACACAAAACATTTTTATTGACCAAAAAAAAAAAAAACAGACTGTTCAGATTCACAACATTCTGAATGACATTCACAAATGTGTGGTGTATTCACAAACATTTACACAGTCAAAAAGCGAACAACAGGCACTTTCTGGTGGAAATGGCAGAAAGGTTTTTGATTCCAGGCCAAATGAAGATTTCATTCTATCTGCCATAGACTAATCATTGCACCTGGACTGAAGGCAGGTCCTTTTGTGGAAGTGTTAGAAAACTGAAGAATCCCATTATAAATCAGAGCATTTGTTCTGTGCCCTGAATTCAAGTTCATTCATTCAGGAAATGTGGGATGAATTTTTAAACCCTTCCACGATTTCACTAGGAGAGGTACAGAAGCCAACAGATACAAAACAGGTTAAACACATAAACAAAGTATTTAAAATATCTGGAAACCCTGTTTGTTTCTCACTCACAAAGACCGTACAACATACACATACATAAGCTGTACAATGCAACAAACTGAGAAGTACTCGGGGGGGAAAAAAAACATTAGGAAAAAAAAACACATGGAGGAAGTCAGAGAGAAACGAATGCACAGAGAGCCATTCAACCACTGACAAAAATCCCCCACTCTCCACCACAATACAGAAAAGGTACTGATATATGTCTGACATGACTCCCCCCCTCAACTGACAGCCACTTCATAAGAACCTGTCAGAAGAACCCAAAAGACCATGCTCATTCAAAACCAGACAACCAGTGACATTTTTTTTTACCAGTTCAATCAAGAGAATTCATGCCAGCATCTGCATTTGGCAAGTCTCCAACCTCAACAAACAAGAGACAATTACTTAAAACAACTTTGAGTGACAGATACATTTTTCATTAGTATTTTCATTTTATTAATTTTGTTTCATACACGAAGGCACAATACATTTGCAGTAGCACTGGACCTCGGTTTTTTTTTTAGGTTTAGGGAGTAATTGGTTGATAGTATGTGCAATGTGCGAGAAGTAGGCACCGGGTATATACAGCAGAAAGTGATGGTAACATTCACAAAGTTGCCTGAGGCATTCTATAGCACATGGATTTCAGTACATACCTCAATGATACAAATGCGCTGCTGTCTACAGATTGCTTCCATAATAAAAAAATATGACAACATTCAACTAAAACATGAGCGAATGTGTGAATTTATATAATTATTTATCAATGTAAAATATACTGTTTCTAAATCAAGTGTGACATTTCATTTTACACATATAACAAATTATAATATAATATAATAATTTTGCACAATTATTACCAAAATTGAGAATCCCAGTTGCCTTCTTTTCACAAAGAAAAGAAAAAACTGAATAGCATACACCACTGTAAATCTATGCATGTAAAGATTTTTCTCACCCAGACTACACCATGACAGGTCAGTGGTACAAAGTGCATCTCATAGTAATGCCAAAATGCAACTCAATCAGCCATGCGAATTACATAATCCCTCCCTCCCCTAAAGCCAGCTGTAGCTTTATTAGCAAATGACCGACAAGTTGGTAGAATTACTCTGAACCTCTCAGTTGTCCCTCGCCTGCTAAAGGTCAGTTGCTCCGATGTAAGCAAACTAGAAACCAACCACCTCAGCATTAACCACAGGCAGAACTGGAATCATACTACACCGAGTGAAAGTATTTGTTATGTCTATCAAGTGTCTGTGAAACCGGAGTCTGTTATTTCTTCCTGCTCTGACACTGCAAAGCATAAGTATGGGCTAAATTGGCTAAATACAAGCCTACGTGTGTTTTAGAGCTACTGCCAGCTCATGACTGTAGGTTTAGTGTTTTATACCCTCAGCATAAATTCACTAGACAGGTCATGAGAGAATGCTATCAAAAGATTTTGAAAGGATAGTACGAGTCCTTTAAGACATGGCAAAACTTGTGTTCTCCATTCTAACACTTTCAGCTGCACACTTTTCAAGGTTTTTCAGTGATTCCATCAGGGTTGATGCGAGTCTCACTCGAGCATTATAAACGAGGAGCTCTCCCATGAAACAAAAAATGAATGCACGGTTGTTTATGCTTCACTGGAGCTGCAACCTGTTCTGTTTATGTAGCATAGTGGTTAATGAGCAGGACTCATTTTGGTTGTTGGTTCTGTTCCCTACTGGGGAATTGCTGCTGTACCCTTGAGCAAGATACTTAATCAACACTTGCCTCAGTAAATATCCAGTTGTATAAATGGACAATATTGATAAAAAAAAAAAACAACAACTGTAACCAATGCAAGTTGCTCTGGATAAGAGCGTCTGCTAAATGCCAGTGATATAATGTAATTATTACAACCACTGAAATGATATGTAAGATCTTAAATAACAACAGTTTTGCCTGTACAAGTTTGGAGTTGTTGTACTGGTTATGTTATGTTATGTACAGGCTTCAATTAACCTAGAAAGCAAAAGAAGTAATATAAGGAAACTTGAGCAGGGACACTTTAGCAGCTCCATATTTAAATAGGTTACAAATTGTGTACTGTGAAAAACAGATAAAAGGCTTTTACATATCTCAAGACAAGGACATCTGATAGGCAAACAATGTGATGTTTTCCCATTTCCGCTACAAAACATTTTAAGTGTGGTTAAATAAAGGCGGACTAAATATGATTTGGCTTGAATCACCTCTGACTTGGTCAAGTTATGATTATAGTCCGTCTATTCCTGTCCATGACGTCTTTCTACTATGCTGACAGCTAGAGGTGTAACACCTTATCCATGTGTCTACTATGGCTTAGAGAGATAGTCTTCACACATACCCTGACCCCTGCCAAACATCAACAATGCACTTTGGGTTGAAGGCAACAGAATATGGGCAACAGCTGTTCCCCCCAAAAATTTCTGAAGTTGTTTAACATCTTTGTGTATTTAGGCTTGTTTATGTTTTCAGGCTGCTGTAATAAGATTCTTAAGCAGTAACCTGGTAAGCTTTTGAAGTTTAATTAAAGGGGAATAATGGTTAAATTCTTGAACTCTCAAAACCAATAGCACACAAAGATTTAAGTCAGCATGTTACCCAGCATGCAACAATACAAAGGTGCATGAGCACACGAGTGCGCACACACACACACACACACACACACACACACACACACACACACATCCAGTGTTCACATACTTCCTAGCAGTGTGTCTGAAAACAAGTATGTAAAGCAATTCTCTTTTTTACAAGAAATGAGAGACAAAACATAGGTTGCTTTCATGAGGCATTAAAGATTATAGATCTATAAATAAACTAAATAAAATGTCCAAAGCTACAAAAATACTGTTAAACTCTTTTTAGGTAAACTGTTCATCAAAATTCAGCAAATTCGATAATACATGCGTCACCCTGACCAAATATGCTAGGAATTATGAGGGCAGCCATTCAAAATTAGAGCATTAAAGATTTATTAAAGGCCAGAAAGTAGGAACTTATGTTGCTCTTGTTTTTAAAATAAGATGTTTTTAGATGCATACCGTATGATAATGTAATTCAATCAGTTGGGGCATGACTCTGTGGCAGTCTTGCTAATACAGCTTTAATTACATTTGAGGCCACGGGGGTCTGCAGCAGAAGGACACACAGCAATACTGTGCTAGTTCATGCTGGAAAGAGGACAGCAGGAAGCCTCCTTTCAGTAATGGTACGCTTATCAATCTGGACTCTTTCCAATCAAGACCTTAAATTTGAATCTTACAGCAGCAGGCTGAGAAAGGTTCCTTACTCTGTACATAGCTTATAAAAAATCAGTTTATGGACCAAATGTCTTTTTCTGTCTCTTGGAACATCATAAAAACAACAATATCTCAACAAATGAGAGTCCCTGGTCATATTTCATATGTTGATGTTAATCATTAGACAAAAGCTTTATGTGAAGATGTGCTCCACTGCTTTTTTGACATGGTGGATTTGAAAAAAATCCTTGGTCAACTCCGTAACGATCTACACAAACAGCCAGGAGTGGGAACTGCAGTTATATGGAATTACTACTTCTCCCAGTTCCCCCATCACACCAAGGTAAATCCAGCCTATAAAGGCATGAAGGAGTTTCTAGGGTGTCCATCCTACACCCAGGCTGCACCCATTCAAACACACTGAACGGATATCACAGTTCTCCATTTTTTCCAAATCTCTCAAATACTTGCGGATAAATAATAACGAATATACCAGAAACAGACCAGACCCAGTCAACAGTAACGCTGAACTAGAAATATAGGATAAAGAAGTGTCTTTGAATGAGGAGGAAAATATAGAATTCCTAGTTTTTTGTGCAATCCTTATCTTTATTTAAAAAAAACAAACAAAATGGGCCAGTGTTTAAAACAGTGTTGTCTATCTGAAATGTACACATTGTCATAAATAGTTTGCTTTAAAGGTCAAGTACAAAGGGCAATAACCCTGTAACAAATAACCAGATTAAGCACCTCAGGTTAAGTGTGAAACCTCACACGATATACACTCAACATTTTGGAGCCAAACAGTAGTATCAGATCACCCATTGTCTGAGCCCTTATGAGTCATGAAAGGATGAAGTCAGCTCAGCATTAAAAGCAAAATAACAAACAACAACAACAACCAAACGTAGGATAATTCAGCTGCCAAAATCTTAGCCAGCCTCTTCACAATAAAAAGTGAAAAGTGAACAATATATAATATAAACAAAAGAAACTGAACCCTGTCCTGGCCAACACCATGGATAAGCTCGTTTGCTCGATGTGAGACTCCGGTCTTGATTCCATCCCCAGGCTCCTTGGAGATTACCTGATCTCGCCCATTTGCCACACAGAGAGAAAATGGAGCTCGGCCAGCTATGCATTGTGACGTAGCTGTTTTCAGAGGAGCTCGGTGCATAGGACAGGATGGGCAGGACACAGAGTTACTACAAAGTCCTCTTACACATGCAAAGTGTTATGCATCTCAGATCTCAGGTCCCAGTCCACACTTATTGACAGCTCAGACCAGGGTCAATGAGCCAGTTCCAGATTTTGATCATGTCCTGTGGAGTCCTGCTGTGGACCAGCATCAGGCTCTTGTACGCACAGGGGTTGTTCCTGTACTTCTCCTCGATGTCAAAGGTCCTGAAGCCCTTGTGCTTCTCTGGGACCAGACCCAGCTTCTTCAGGCACATGCCCGTGTAGACGTCGTCGATGGGGAAGAGCGAAACCCGCCGGGAGACTCTGTGCAAGCGCAGCGCCACGTCCCCGGAGTAGAGGAACCCCCCGCCCCCCGCGTAGGGCGGGTACTGTCCCACAAACATGCTCTCGGGGATGAAGTACTTGAGCTTCTTGTTGCGGTGCGGGCCAGCGTTGGTGATCACGTCTCCGATGAACAGGTCCTTGGCCTTGGCTGGTGCCAGGCCCTTCAGGAAGTCCAGGATGCGATGGGTGTTGACGAAGACGTCGTCGTCGCCCTTGAAGACGAACGTGGCCCCGGCGCAGTGGTGGTCGAGCCACTCCAGGAACAGCACCTCCTTGACGGTGAGGTTGAAGAAGGAGTCCCTGTAGTCCCACACCAGGAGGTCGCGGTGCGCGGCGCTCTCGAACCGCAGCATGTCCGACAGGTCGGGGAAGTGGTCCACGGCGGTGGCATTGCCGAGCAGGAACACGGTGACCACCGTGCGGTTGGCCAGTTGGCCAGCCCGTCCCCAAGACTCCCGAATTGCTTGCCGTCGGTCAAAGTGGGGCGCCAGCGACTTGATAGCCAGAAGCAAGAAGGGCTTGTCTTTGCATATGTGGGGCTGGTCCACCACCATGGGGTAGGACCTGCACCTCATGTAGAGCAGGAAGTCCTTGAAACGGCCGGGCAGAGAGTTGTAATCCTTCAACTGGGTGGTGACGCTGAAGTCCGGATTGCAGGAGTCCAAGCGGCTTGTGTCATTGAGCCATTCCGGCAGCTCAGTACTGGAGCCGTTCTCCACCGTCAGTATGGGGTTGTAGATGTAGTCCAGCTTCTGCTGCTCCCGGTTCCAGTAGGCCTCACTGGCCACCTGCTTTTTCCAGAACCTCTTGGTGGGCACGATGACCTTGTTGCTGCCGCCCTTGTCCTGGCCGCTGTTCCGCGACACCTCCACCAAAATGAAGATGAACAGGTTCACCATCATCACCCCCAGCACCTTCGCCTTCCTCCGTGCCACATGCATGTCTTCGCCTCTCACCTGCTGAAGGGGGGAGAAGAACACAAAACAAAACAAAGAGGCAGGTTAGGTCTTTTCAAAAGAGAAAAAAAAGTCAGTTACGGCCAAAGCTCTGAACCTATGGGATAAAGGAGCACACGGTCTGGAATTCACAGGCCCTAGTCACTGCTCCTGGCCCATGAAGGCAGGGCCTCTTACATACCAGCCTGCTCTCTGCCCTAAGCTCAGGTTTTCAGGAATGAGGCATGCACATTTTTCTTGATCCATTCTTTATTATTTCCTTCTCAGGCCAAACTTTTATTTGCAGTGCCAGGCAGGCATCATGTGTTCCCCATTCCGCTCCCCTCATGACACCGATTACTGGCCATAGTGTGACACAGTTTACTGCCAGGGCTGCGCTAAACAAGTCTCTTTTAAGAAGGGCCAAACAAGAAAACACACACACACACACACACACACACACACACACACACACACACACACACACAAATTCCTGACCTCCACTCTCCTCTTCAGTTAAAATGGCCTCTTAAGTTAACATATAATACAAATTAAAAACAATAATAAAGCATAACTTTCAGATACAAAGACAATAATGTCACTGCTTGACAGAAACCTTAGTCACTCGGAGTAAGGAACAGTATTTTGCACAGAAAGCAGCAGGACAAAATAAACTCATTAAAGGGTGAAAAGACAACAGCCTCTACAGCGCTGCTCATTCAAACGCCTAAAACCCAAAAGCCCAGATGGAACTGGCCCCTTTATCTACCCCCAACAGCACTACTGAGAAACCACAGCAGGCATGTTGCTCATTCCTCCTCCTCCAGCTCAGAATGAAAAGTGTGTGACCCAACTCGCCCTCTGGGTGCACTCCAAACCCCAGACTAGGTGGTCACTATGCGAATGCTATTACGAACCATTAATGTGTTCCACTTGCATTTTTGAGGGAAGGAGGGAGGGAGAGTTTTACGTGAATTGACAAAAGGCCTGAATCTGTACGGCAGGGGCTGTGTCCGGCCTCAGAGGGCTCAGGAGAGGAGAGCAGGACAACGTTTTGCGAGGAAGGCTCCACGTTTTTATAGAGGGTTCTGTCTGGTCTGCGGTCTGCAGTCTGCACTGGGGCCTCAACAAGGACAGAAAGGAAACGTTCATCGCACATGCACTTCCTTCACCATCTTCCTTTGCTAGACTGTACTGTACAAACTCCTGTCCTTAATTGTATCACATGTGTCTTTTTAGCATGACTGTATTTGAATATGCATTCGAAGTAATGAGGACTGGTTCTAAAACTCCCCAGTATTTACATGTTCATACCAAACAGTCAACAACAGTCAATAACAGAAACAGCAGGAGAAAGTGCATGAAAAAGCCTTAGCTCATACCACCAGCCTAGCCGAAAAGGGTTAGAATAGCAGCCTGTTTGCAAAATGAGCAAATATTTACATGTATCCTTCTCTCAAACCCAGCTCGGACAGAAACCTGTGAAACTACACAGGGAGCAAATCTACATGCATAATCAGTGCAAAAAAACACTCTCCATTCCACAGCAGGCTCCAATACTGTTCTGGTGCCCTGACTGCCAAAAAGAGCTTTCTCTCCTTGTCTCTTGCTTTTCCTAGGAGCCTATCTTCTTATCTTATATGACAACAGCAGTTCAACATCAACTCCCAACTGCACCACCTTGCCTCTCGTTCCATAGAATGCTCTAGTATCATTATAATGCCTGAATCTTTAATATCCATGCCAGACTCTTAAAGTCAAAGGATAAAGCCCTGCTTCAGGAGAAATGCTTAAAAGACGAGTGGGGGAAGGCCGCAATGAGCCAGGTGCTTAGACCCACTCATTTGATGTGCATTCATGGAAGAATCGGACACAGCTAATAATATAATAAGAGATTTAAATAATCTAAATCTAAATAAGAGATTTTCCAAAGCTGTCATCAATATTCCTCATACAATATTTCAGATAACTTGCCCCTTCACCTGCCTTCGACATTAAAAAAAAAATTGGGTAAAGAAGAGCATTAACTTGCAAAATCGAATGCTTTTCCTCCCTATGCATCAAGTTACTGAGAAGCTTAATCACCTCAAGCTGACGTTACCTTGGAGGAGGACAAAGGGGGAGGGAGGCCTGCAGCTCTGGTCCTGATAGATGGGCTCTAGCTCTCTGTCCTTCCAGTCCCACACACCAGGACCTTACCCCATCCTTCCTGTCTGCACCAACCAGGGGCGTGGAGGACGAGAGCGGGTGGGAAGGCCGCAACCTGGAAACAAACAGAAACACAAACACAAAGCCGTGTCAGACAAGCTTTTTATGCTCGGGCTGGGAAGCGGCACAGGTTTGTGCACCAGTCACAAGGAGACCTTAATTATTGCCTTCGACCAGCCCCATAACAACCATCTGCCCACAGACAATGGCACAGAAATGACATCACTGCCTGCAGACCTCAGGAAGTTCATTAGAATGCATTTCAGTACCACCGTGATTATTAGCCAGTGATATATAGGCTATATTTCCACATTTTCAGGCTTAGCAGTGTCATATCCATTCGTATGAGTAGGCCTACACTTGTCAGCATTACAAGTGTGGTAAATAAGTATGGAAACCGGGAATGTCACAAGCATTAAAAGCAAGTAGGAAAAGATTTCTGGTATACAGAATAGGTTGGTGTCCTTCATATGTAACTTACAAAAACAAACATCCTGCTAATAAGGACAAATGTATCACATCAGACTGGATATTTTTATATGTAACGTGAATGACACTGGGAAAGTGCCTTTGCTGTATTAAACATTATAACAGTTTGCCAGAGAGGGGAGCCCGTGGTGGACACACAGATCTCCACCTTGGACTGACCTTCACAGGCTTTTTGGAAAGGAGCCAGAAAAACATTAACAAAATGAGTTCTGCTAAACGCTATTGCGACATCCTCACCAATCCTGTGACAGAGCGGTTTCACAGAGCTTGTGAGGCTGGATACCACCGAAGGAACGACAAAGAGCAAACATGGCTTTGCTTAATGAATCCCACTGGCAGCATTGACAGACAGTAGCTGCCGTTTTATCAACTAATCCCCAAAGACAACGTTACATCAGCGGGGAAACACAGGGAGGTCAATATAATGAATATGTCTATTTAGATATGTATGGCAGTTATTGTAGCTATATATACACGACTTCATTTACAACTGAGGGCAGACGAAAGAGAGCCGTCAACACACCACCTTATCATTTGACTGGTATGGAGTTCATACTTGTAAAGCTACAAGACAAGAACCCACAAAGAGCATTCTTTTAAAGTTAATGATTTACAGACCTGAGTCTCTGAGCACAAACCAAAACCCAGAAGGTAACCTTATCCCCTAGTCTTATGCTGTGGCCTCAGACAAGACAGGTTATGTGGGCTGACTTACAAACTTGAGCAAATGTCAGAGTGGCTTGCCTTAATTATCACAAAACCAGACACTGCAATTCAACTTCTGTCCTTTTTTTCCTCAATCATTAAAGAACAGTAGGATGTGCTCAAAATAAACAAATAGGAGTGTCGTTCCCCATAGTTGTTTCGACAACAACAAAAATCAATATTCATGATTCATCAAAATACCCTCCGTTTGCCAACGTCAAACATTCAGCTTGGTGAATCCCAAAAGAGCACCTTGTAAACTTGGGCTTTGGCATTTCTCATTAGAACCAGTTCACCTGCCCATACAACAATGAACAAATGTCTCCAAACTATGGTGTTTCCACGGCAACATGTGCAGCCATGTGTAAAGGCGTTGCTATGGTAACCACAACCACTGAGGCCAGAGTTGGGGATTTACTGTAGTTCATTACCAATAGTTGATCAGAAACTGAATATTCCTCCCAGTCTGTTAACAAGAAAGATTTACAGTCACATAACATCACAGATCAGGATAGCACATAACAGTTAAAATTACACAAAGCATTTAAAAAGCATATCTCTTGGGTCACCTGAGTTTTCAGTCAGGGACTAGTTTACGGTGTCAAGGCTCTGAAAATGTAGACCAAAATGTGGATGCAAACCAGCAAGTCTGTACACGATGGGGGAGATGGGGATGGTCTTACACTGTGCACGGTGTAATTAGCCTAATTACACACTGTCTGGACCTGCCAATGCTTCATTTTCTCATCTTCACCAACGTCACAGACTTGCGAAAGTGAGAAGAGCAGAAGATGACAATTCAGCGTGTCTGTGTGTGTCAGATGTCCTCGCTCATTTCATCTGGTCCTAACAGAATCACCGATGACAATCCCATTTGTAATGCAGCTTAATAGCAGACCACTAAATGAAGTGGGTAATTGGAGGAAGCTTATGAAGCACCACGGAAATCGAATGCGTCTGACGCATTGGTTGGCAATGAAATCAGCATCGGACTTGTAGAATTACACAACAGGCAAACATGACAACAGCAGCAGCATGGCTATTTGTCACTTTCCTGCACCCTTGACTGAGGTGGAAGGGCTGAGTCAGGAAAAAGAAGGGGGGGCTTTTTGGAGAGTTTTGAGCTTTGCAGGCTGCAAACGCAGACACAGACTCACAGTTACACACATGTGCCCGTGCTCTCTCACCCTCACACACACACAAACACACAGCGCTGCAAGTAATAGAGGTGGCATCAGCCCTTGGGAGCTCCTTGCCTCCTATCAGCTGCTGTCGCGGCTGGAGAGAGGAGCTGGCAGACACACAGGCACCGCTGGGAGAGCAGCTCACGGCGAGGCCAGCTCCACAGAGGCGTCAGCTGACCGAGAGGAGAGCAGTGGCAACCTGCCACAGGCCACAGACTACACCTCCCAGCCTGCCATCTTTTTCACGCTTACTGAAGTACAGTACGCTCAGTACTCTATGTGTTTGGGCATGGGTACAAAAAGTCTCTCATTTTTAGAGCGTGTTTGAAATGTCACGCTGCATGCTGTTCTGATTTGGTACTTTAAAAAGTAAAATGTAAATTATTATATAATATTATATAATTATATATATTAAAGCCATTTGGGGGTGCTTTTTTGGTTAGTATGCATTAAAAACAGAAATGATGACAGCCCCAAAGATGCTTATTAATTTAATTTAGGGACAAGTATCAGAACAACTTTCACTGACTCACTCTCTACAGAGTTCTGAGGAGAAACTGAAAATTTAAGATGGGGGACAACTTAACCCCATCGGATAGTCCAGGGCCTAATTCTGTGTTGAAAAGGCCAAACATTACATTTAATGCGGCACCACAGGAAAAGGCCTGCTTACTGCTATAGTGGCTTTCACGCTTGCAACTGCCTGCCAGCCAAGCCTGTGCACACCAGATTTGGCTGGCAGGCCGCAAGTTCAACAACATTCACCTGTCTGTTCTGTCTTGGTGCAGTTAACACATAAAAATTGTGTTATGCCCCCATGAATGATTTTTACATGGTCTGACAAAAAAAAAAAAAAACCCTGACAAGACTGACAAGATTAGACATGAGCCCTGTTTCAATCAATGTGCACTTTGGTTCACCCTCAACTATGAATATCAAATAAATGCATGTGATTCTTCATTTTTTGTTGAACACTACACTATTAGTTTGGCAGTTGCTGAAAAGCATTAAAGTTAATCGGAGGTGGACAACCCTGGATTCAGAAAGTAAAAGTCCTGCCATGTATTTGTTCCACCCATGCACTACACCAGCTGAATGTAATTAGCACAACTCTTCAGCCAGGTAGAGGAGCTAATTATTGAAATCACCTTGTTTAGTGAATGTCCAGAACAAATACAGAGTAGGACTTTTACTTTCTGAAGCTGGGGTGTCCACCTGTGATGTTAATGCTTGGGTAAAGTAAGAAAAATCAGTGACTCGGAATCAAAGACAAGTGTGTTGTCTGATTAAATCCAGGCCACGGTGTTTGTGAACGGAAACATAACTGCAAAACTGCAAACTGCAAAACTGCAACTGGAGCCAAAGCAAGCTAACTCAATTAGCCACCTCCCTGTACAGAAACACAATGCTCAATAGAGTAAAACAAAGTGTTTAATAAGAAATGTACAAATCAATTTCAGGAGAGCAATGCAATAAGAGCATGAACATAAATCTAGATCAAGAAAAAAAAATGCCACACATTAAAATGCGCAGCATATCAAAGGATAAAATGTATAATCTTTTACCTGTCTCAATGGTACCTCAACACACACTAGCCAAGTCCAGAAGCACAGCTTTTATTATCTTACAATGGGAGATACTGCAATCTCCACACCAGTACTTTCAGTGTGTCCAGGAGAAAGAACAGATCATGTCCTTCGCTTCTGTATTGTCCTATATCGCAGTGCAAATGCTGCCTTATCTACGCTGGAGAACTGCTCACAACAACATCTGTGACATCTGCGGTGAAATCGATTCCCACATTATTAACAGGATCACGGGAGAAAGGAGCATAAAATGTATGGCGGAAACTTATTTTCCAACACTGAGTGCGACTCAAGGAGACGTCTTTCACTTCGCAGAACAAGACAGGCAAGCTCTTGCCTGCCAGCGCAGAGGCACGTAGGTGTGAATGATTCCCGCCTTTTGTAATGTTACAGCACCGATTTGGTTCTTCTGAGACAGCTTCCTGTGGGGCCCATTAGAGTCAAAAATCTGTTCCTCTACAATGATACTACCCATCATACACAGACACAAATTATGCCTTGTCCTCTCCCTTAATGTGTGCCATTAACTCTGCGAACACGTGTGCCAGAAATCAGGCGCTCACAGACAAAGAGGAAGCTGGTGCCTTTCTGCCTACTGCTCCCTGGAGACTTTCGTGGAACAAAATGGTGTGTTACAGTCTGGGAGCAAAGTCTGAGAAAAGGCTAAGATTTCACTTGCATTTACTTTGCCTGCTTGGCCTTTACTTTGCTTTCTCTGCAAGGTTGACCCTTGAGGGAATCACATGAGCCAGGTTAAGGAAATCACCATATACGAACCATATCATTACACACATCCTCTCAAATTTTTTAGTGGGTGTTAGGATTTCATGACCATCCAGTACACCATGTTATAACAAAAGTATATCAAAATGCCAAATATTGATGATGAACCTAAATTTATGGGGTCTCTTGGGATATCAGTCCATAGCCTTTAAATGAGGTCATTCAGTATTTTAGTGTTTTATTTAGACTACAACTATTTAGACTGAATCAACAAATGCAACACCCAATTTTTTTTCAAGGTCTGCACTGAAAAAGTTCTTTGTGGGAAGTTTGTGACTGAAACACTGTATTATGACCTTTAGGCCCTGCAGTAAATGCCCCATGGCTTCTTGATTAATTGGTGGTATTATTAGATTTACGAGTCAGAGTTTTTGCTCCTTGGTTTTTCCACAACTGAGCGCTGATGCAGGTGAACGGCCGCTCCTGCACAGAGCAGCTTGACCGTGGAGCAGGTCTTGTTACGGTCACAGACATGGTCACGCGTGGCAGCGTGCGGCGATCCGCCCCGTGAGGCCATTACAGCCTCTGCTGGGATCCGTGCATGTTGGCGGGTGTTGAATTGTTAATCTTGTCTAGAATTAAGGCCGACTGGCATGCCCAAGGGAGAGAGAGAAAAACAAACAAATATCCCCAAATCTCCACAGATGTTGCCCCGAGTTCAAAGGCGGAGAGGATTGAACAGGGTAAGTACCAGGAGTGGAAATGCACTGACCCCCATTTTTGCCTCTTTGTGGATACGGCAGCATCCACACTGACACAGGTTTGAGGTCTGAATACTGCCCAGAGTGGCGTCAATTACTAAGACAGCGGCCACAAAACGCTCGCACGTCTGACATCTGCGCTTGAAAAACGCTTTCAGTCATTTGCTACTTTTTCATTGCCTCTTGGCTACACAGAGACAGCAGTATCTATTGTTAGCAGCCTGTCTTGAGGTTTTAAGCCACAGGCAGGTCACACATTTTAACATGATGTAAAACAGCCAACAGTAGTCTGCCTCTTGTCTATCATTAGCCGAGGTTCATGCGCCAGGTCTCTGGGTACTATTGCATACAGTTTAACAGTGCAAAAACCGCTTTCACTGTACAACAAAACCAATGCAGCAACCGCATTTTTTGCATTTTACTAAGTAAAACATACTTTATTTATTGCACACATGAGTAACTCTTCCCCTCTGGGGCACTACCACTGTACCCTTGGGCAAGATACCCAATCCAGAATTTCCTCAGTAAATATCCAGCTGAATAAATTCATAAAAATGTAACCTAAGTAAATTGCTCTGGATAAGAGATAAATGTCTGCTAAATGACAATAATGTAATGTAAAGTCATGTAATTATGATGGTGAAGTGTAATAATGCTTTGGAGGAGAGTTAAGGCCGCATTGTTTGTTAAACAGTGCAAAATTGTGCAAGATTCACCAATCTTGTGTGGCTGTTTGACATTGTAAGAATAAGAATAAGAATATCTGCAATTGCAGATGCTCAACTGAGGTTAGACAATAAAGAAATAAATGTTTTTAAGGACTGAGGTACCGGGATCATTGTGGTTATTTCTGCAGGACCCTACCCAGGGCCTAACTCTCAGTGCTGAATAGGCATTGTATGCCCCACGAAACCAAAAATTTGGCTAATACAGCATATAATGATATGTACTGTGTTATTTGACAGCAAAAACAATAATCAGAACATGCCACTTAAAATATGGCCAATTTGTAGTACATACACCAGAACCCAATCATTATTCCTGTTTGTGTATATTTTGTATTTTACACACACACGCACACACATCATATATATATATATACATATACGCAGACTTAAAATGATTACAAATGCCCTAAACAAACATGTAAGACCGAGCATTTGTTGCATGTTACATTAATGAAATCTTCACACGACATTCCAACTCCAGACCGGTCTCATCGAGTTTCACCTAGTTTCTTTTGCCTGTACCGGCAAAGCTAATGAGGTCAGATTCAGCTCTCTCCTGATGCAAGCATCACATTGGATTCCAGCTTGCACAAGCATACAGGTAATACATTACATTTATCAACTACGTGCTTCCCATTCAGAGAAAACACAAATTGTGCAACTGCTTGTAATGACAGCAGGGTTTTAAGCAAATAAAAGGCTATGAAATGTCCACTACCTCCAACTAAGACTGTTAAACAGATATCCAGATAATAGTTAACCTGGGCTGACTGTCTAGATGGGAACACTTTGTGGTTTAACAAACAATAGCTGCTTTAAAAATATGCAAGTAGATATTTTAAATTCCATGTTTTGCAAAATTTGAATCAAATCCCAAGAATTACTTATCAAGACTCCCCATCTGAGGGTGTTTTTACTGAACACACAAAACAGACAGGAGGGACAGAAGGTGTTACCTTTTCGAGTAATAATTTCTACTAGAACTCTCTGTAATGCCAACAGAACACTGGAGTCTTTGACACCATTACCACAAGCTAGCACTCTGTGTGCTAAACTAAATCGTCGCCCTAGCACAGCTCTTTGTGGAATCAGACAACTGTGAAAATTAGTGTGGCCACCCCTGTGAGAGGGACTGTATTTAATGCATTAATTTCCCTTGTCTGATCTGATTTGGAAGACTTGGTCATGCCAGTAGTTACGCTGTTGATAAACTGCCTGTCAGTGCATTCACAAAGGCAAGGTGTGTATTATGTTAAATATATTATGTCTGAAGTGGTGAACCTAACTTCTCGTGACACTGAACATTTGAAATTGGTCAGCTGTGTATGATTCTAACTGTTACGTACATGTTTACCTCAAACACCTAGTTTGACATCAATCAGGTTTCTCAAACAGATGTAAATTTAAGCGGGTTATGGTACAATTTAAAGTAGAATGTTGTGGTTGTAAATGCTGATGGTCAAAGACAAATATGGAGCTGTTTTTCCAGAAAATGTGCACAATTGACATCCAAATTCCTCCATTTAGTTTTAACTGGAAAATGAGTTCATACTTACTGTATGGTATGGAATTAGGCAACATTGTTTCCCTGCAGGCTATGTACTCTGAATAAACTATTCAAACACAGTTAAGATGGCAGAATTCTTTAAGCCAGAATCACAAATCTCGAGACAATGTTACTGCCTGTATTTACATCACTTCCATCTGAGAATCAAGAGGAGACACTGTGTAACACAACACCACATTTGTCTAGCTTCCCACTTTACATCCCATTACTAGCTGCAAAATGTGCTGTGGTACAACACAAAATATCAGCCCCTTGTACAGTACCAAATATATAAACTCAACAACACAGCTGTCCTTCCATTTAACAATGCTACATCTTGTACTGTTTCTCAATAAAACAGTCCAGTTATATTTCAATGTCAGCTTGCAGAACATTGGTAACACTTAAGAATGATGATGCATTGGTGGTGATGTACACTACTTAATGAAGCCTGTGCCTTCACTGGAAGTCATCTGAGCAGGACAATGGCATGTTTGCCCATAAAGAACACACAGTACATTGCTCCTCTTGGTTCCCATTAAGCCCTTACATGAATAGGGGGAAAACCTCCTGTTCTCCTAAGCAAATAAACTGCTGATAAAAGGATGTGTGTACCAAAACAATGCCATAACCTATATCCATGCCTTGCTATTTTCACTGTACACCTCCTACATTTTGTACACAATGCTAATTGGAATCTTTGCAGTATAGTGACAGCTCACCTACAAATGATACAGCTTAACTTTTTCTTTCCTGATCATAATTTGTTTGTTTTATTTGTATTGCTCCAACACTTTTTCAGTTAGGAAACTAAATTTGAACAACTAACATACTACAATTGTGATCACTACTATTTAACTAAATACTGTACCTCAACAACAAACAACTAAACAATGAATAATTAGCATAGGACTAAACCAACCCATACTATGCTCCTTTTCTCAGTACATCTAGTTATAAGTGCTTGACAAGGAACATGTGTCATCCTTTTCCAGTTTAAGGAGCGATCACAAAGCCGTCAAAAACTCCTTGTTGTTTCAAAAACATTCCAACATTGTGCTAAATGCAGATACCCAGGGAAAAGCATCTAACTGCTTTGCCAACACATTAAAGGATCCTCTGCTCCAGTGATCACTGCCTATGCTGATATGCCGTCAGCTCAGGAGCAAATATCATTAATAGTGAACATCCACCCCACCTCTGACTCATTTTATGACAGTCAGCATATGAACTGAGTGCTGTTCAGGGTTTAGACCTATTAACAGGCTTTAACTCTTGTGGCATGGGAGACTCAGATTCCTAAGTACATTTCTCTCTGTTGAGTTTTTTATTTGACTAAACAGGGAAAATGTTAACCTGGATGGAAACAAAAAACAAATTCTACACCTAAGCAGGAGGGCAGAAATATACTCAAACTTTGGCGGTCCCTATCCTTTAGCAACTAATTGCCTTCCCACCTCCAACATAGCCATTTTAAACAAATACAAAACATTTGAGTGCTTACTGCTCCATCAAACTTAAAAATGTGTGGTCAAAATGTGCATGCACATTAACAGTTTTCCAGGAAATTGGATCATATTTGAAATAGCTTGTATGAAGCTGCTCATTTGAACTCGTGCTTAAACATGGTCATGCATAAAAGGCGGTTTCTACCTATTGTTCAGCAAGCTGTTGTTGAGGTGTGGCTGAAAAGTGGGTGCTTCCAGCTAGTTAACTACTTAGTACGTGCTGTGACCAGAATGTGGTTACATTTGGCAGTAGTAGTCATGTTTATGGAACCAATGAGAGAGGAAGTAGTCAGGAGCTATGCCAAATAAACAAAATCTTTCAAACACTGTTTTTTTTTTTTAAGTACACACTGAACATAGCAAGCCTGACAGACATCATTCGCTGCATGGGAAAACGAGCAAGAAACTTATATTCACAGCAAAATCTTTCACCCTACATGTACTTATCTGCTGGCTACAAATGAATGAAAATGACAAAAGATGGGCAAAGAGAACTTACAACAATCTCACATCACAGATATGGCTGTTTTTCCACACAGCTTCCTAAACGCTATTAAATGACCAGGTGCTGCTGTTTTTTTTTCCTGCCAGCTAGCACTTGTTGCTAATTGTTTACTGCTGTGAGAGACTGATGGAGAATGGGTAGACATCTGGCGCCCCTTCATAAGATAAGTGCATCTCAGTGAAACTCAGTGTGACACACACAGTTTATTTTTTGATGTGTATATGGCCAATGTAAAGATCGGGATTCTAAAACAAGCACAGAACCAAAATCCTAGGGATACTATGTATATTCAACTATGTATATATTTTTACCATACAATTTTAAACTGATGATGTGCATCACATTTGAAATGCTAGCTACTTAGAATAAAAATATATTGAATAACCTTTCTCTATAAACATTATAAACATTCATAAAGGCGAGCCTAGGCCCTGCATAAAATAACGCAATTCCTTGACATAAATTTTGTATAGAAAGGGATTGAAACCAGTATTCTGGCAGGGTTTGATTATTAAAATGTTCAATTTGTGCTACAACAGAACGTTTAATATCAAAGGAATCAAAAATACATTTATTTACATGAGAAAATCCAAACTTGGAACATGTTTAATTTAAGTGCTTTCCTGTTACTTTTTTAAAAAAATGTCAGGTAAACTCATTCATCAAAACGTTTAAATAACACTGAGAGACAGCAAATACAATAGCATAGGAAGTTTAATGACAACAGGACATTCAACCCAGGAAGGCTCATCATTTTTCTGAGTCTAGAATGCACCAAGAACTGTATCATTCCTGATTTTGAATATTCTGAAGGGGATCTGTTACTTCTGTGAATCCTGGCAGAGTATTCCATATAATCACTAATAAAAAATGTAAAAACTTTGATCAAATCACCAATATTAAAATAAATATAAACAATACCATGTAAGGGCAGAGCTGTCAGGCACCTCTAAGAGCCACTACTGAGAGGAATCAATCTGTCATTTAAGCATAGAACACAGGGGCGTGACGACTCATATTTCTTTAGAAATTTGCTGAAGAGGCAGCAGTCCATCTACTCTATGCATTAAAGTACTAACTATAAACAATACTGCGTCGTATTTTTTCAGTTAAATGTATAACTTTGACTGTAGATAGGAGTGAACGCCATAACCTTTAAACAGAAGATGCCTATTTATTCATTTGGGGGCACATTCCACAATTTTTAACGCGACCATTTCCTTGTGGCACTGTTATAAATAGATAACAGTGTTATCTATCTGTTATGTTATAGATATAAATATTATAAATATTTTATTTCCCAGACATGGGCAAAACACTGCAACGGAAATGTCTTCAATAAATCATGTTTTGAGGTAAACTATGACAAGTTTCAATCCCGGTCTTCTTTAGGCAAACAATGTCTGGGATTGTCATTAATAAACTTTAGTCTACTTCCAGATATTTGTGTTCGTGTCATAGGTTGAGTCAACCACAAGTTATCGAATCTTGAAGTATGACTTCAGTCTTACTGCTCCCCCACCCACCTATTCCCAACGTCAATTTATGTAGGCCTTCTTAAAATAATGGAGAAAATTAAACAGTCTATAGTAACCCTGTGGGTAATATTCGAATGTGCCTATACTTGACATAACTGGCATAGGCCGATGCGTTGATATTAGTAGGCTACAGTGTCCCCAGTGCTATAAGACAGACACAAAAAGGTTGGCTTTTTGTGCCTTTACATTAGAATCGTCATACTTTTAAAATGATATGTGCACGTTAACTTTATCATTCAAAAATCAAACAATGCTTATTTCAGCTCAAAGCTCTATATTACCCAGTTAGCTAGCTATATGCTGAATGGATCACAATAGTCGAATTGTTGTAGTTAAACCTGCTTACATAGTTCAGAAGTGTTTATTTAACTCTGTTCAATATGATTACTGACAAATGCCAACAATCTTCTGAACAATAAATTCACAAGCAACTACCTTACAAAGGAGCTACACTGTCTCCGCTTCTGCAGGTGTCGTTACTCGGGTCAACGCTATTGTAACTACGCAGCGAGCTCTGAAAGACGCAAGAAAACGCACTGGTTTTACTTAAGCGTCGATAACTACCTAAATCCTCTGAAAGTGCAAGGCGATTGCTGCTCACATGAATGTTTTAAATCGCCAATCAGTAAAAATGGCTACAAACCGACCGTTGGCACACTGCAGCCTACAATATATATACAATTTATATCATACAAGAGAAGTTTTCTGTGTATCTCGCTAGCCAGCTGCCTTATCAGTTTGAAGCATATAACAGAAGGGTCGGCGTCTAAAATGCAGTTAATTGCCAGTTTTGCAAGCGTAAACTTTACCACGTCATATATTTATTTGTGTTGGTGTGGTGACACGCATAACTACTAGTTAAAACTAATTACGGTGAATAAAGCCACAACATACCAAAAGTCAGACCCCCCACCAAACGAAAACAGCATGTCTATCCTTTAAAACGAATTAACACTTGGAAAAGGCATTAAAATTAAAGAGAGATTTTAAACTGCTGTACCTTCAGCTTCAATCGAAATCAAGTTAAATTCTTTCTCCGGTCCATCCTTCATATCCTTAGAATGCAAGAGTTGAATCGAAACAGGCAACGTGTCCTTTTTTCACTGCTTTGCAATTGATCTAAGCACGGTGTCGGTAGCGCAGGGAACTTATCTGCGTGGCGCCAGTGTCCGTTTAGATCAACCCGTGACGACTAATTTTCCCAGCAGTTCATACAAATCGCAAATAAATTAATATACTTTCCGTGGACGACTTCTATGGCATGTGCTCTTCCTGTTTATATTAGCGAAATACCTTCGGAATTAGAGGGGCTAGGAAAATTCCACTCCACGTCCAGCCGAAGTGACTTTTAGCCAAAATTCTAACGTTAGTTTATCCTTAGTCGTTGAGTTTGATGATAAAGAAAAGGACTCCTCCAAAATTATGTAACGTAGCTTTGTATTGACTAAAAAGCGGTGAGTGGCTTTGTGCAAAATGGAATGAGAGGAGTGTCTTCGTAGCCCACATCATGAAGTCTTAACCGGGTCCTGTGAGAAATCTACGAATATGAGACTGACAGCGCAATTTGGACCTGTCTGTACATAGCGTAATTGTAACTAGCCTGGTGATTTACCTTCTCATACGAGTAAGTGCACCTTTAAACCTTTCCCCGAAAGCCAACACGCGGCTGTAGAGTTGTGCATTTGAAATATAATATGACAGCCAGTCCTTGAAGTTCGAGATCTTCATAAATCATGTGAAGCTAAACACGCATGGATGCTCTATTCTTAGATTCAGGAGATGGATAGGACTAATCTCAATACACGATAGCCCGTACTGTTTTAACGATTGCACCCTTTCTTTAGTCCTTCAGTAAGATTTTAGGGTTTTAGTTTGTTTTTTCAGAAATTGCCTTCTTCTGAAACACATCTCCGTCTCGCCCCCTCCCCCAATCAATTCACATGACCTCTCACACATGACGATTACATAGGCCTGCGGTTGTTGTTTTTAAGGGGTCTTCATAAAACCTTACGTAAAACGAATTTGGATTAAAAGAAGGACACTTCATTCATTTTAATCTAATGTTTGAATTTTAAAAAGTAGGGGGAAAAAACATTAAACATAGTTTTGCTGACCCGACCCAACATACACTTTACCTTAAGACAAAAGTAATTGTCTCTCTCTCTCTCTCTCTCTCTCTCTCTCTCTCTCTCTCTCTCTCTCTCTCTCTTTCTCTCTCTCTCTCACGCCCACACACTACTTGCGTTGTGTGTGAGAGGGAGAGAGCGTACATGTTGTTTTTATGGGGGGGGGGGGGGGGGGGGGGTGTTAAAGATAAGTCCTACATCTGTGATGTATATATAAACCGGGTTTGCTTTTGATTTGTCACATTGCCTTGCAACAAAACAGTAAATGAAACTATACAGCACTGTAAATAATTAAATAAATTCATGCAAGCAAACTGATAAATCTGTCAATGATATCTAAAATACAGGTTGCAGGCAACCTCAGGCCAAATGCCTGGTGACTTTGAGCCATGGTTATGAATTTGTCTAAGAACAACAGTAGAATTTCCTATGTTGGGCATTGCCAGAGACCTAAACTCATCACTAGAAGTCTGCACACGTTCACTTCATGATTATTATGATTATTAAATATGATTATTTATAATGTGGGATGAATGCACAAATGCTGTCAAAAGTGACAAGCATATGTGAAAAAATATATATTTGATATATATTTGACCTAGGGTGATGAAGAGTGTTTCACAAAAGTTCAGACACAATGAACAATAAGTCTAGCAGTGATGTGAAAAGTTATGTCACATTTTGTTGTGCAGTCATACTGGGTGTAGCTGGGCATTCCTATGTACGAAGAGCCATAACAATCTATTGTACGTGATCAACCTATGCCTGGTAAATGTGCCAGAATTTAGATAAATGAGTCAAAGCTGTGAAAGGTTATCAGTGTCTACCGAAAATGAAGGAGTTTGTCCACCATGGGTGCAACCCTGGACTTAATCCGATAATAAGTATTCTCCATACGTCTGTGGATTAGGGCCAACCAATGTGCCAGATTTTAGCTTAATCATGTAAGGACTTATGCAAGGAGGAAAAACAAGAATAAAAAATAGAAAGAATGAAGATGCAGGACCAAAACAATAGGCTTTCACTTGTTCCTGCTTTAAACCCTAATAAATCAAGTTATACTTCAATTAGAGCATTTTAAATGTCATAAGGTATGAAGTGATTCAAAAGAAAGGAATTCAATCTGAAAGAGACTGTAAAGGTCTCCCAAGGCAGGTGTGTCATTGTGAACATTCAGAGGGGCCCATACAATAGCAGATGCATGTGTTGGATGAACTTCAAACACACAATGATCGCTCTGGGAGAGCAGATACTTATAAATAATGTTTTTAAAGAAATGAGGTAAAAATCCTTTGTTGACGCCCCACACAAATGGGACCGTTCGAATTTATCATGTACAAGAGTGAATAACAACAGAGTATGTGGAAGGTTTTCCATGAAAGACCTTTAGTGGTTAAAACATTCAGCTGCCAAATACAAAGACCTCCCAAACAATGGGAGTGATTGATGTGTTTGATTTATTCTGTCTTTCAGTGCCAGCCCAGCACAAAGCTACCAAACCCAATATGTTCGGATCAGTCCAGCTTCCTACCCTTCACAAAAATTAATCACCTTTTTCAAAAATGAAGGAGCACCACAAAACATCGAAAATTAACACAGTGGTTATTTTATGCCAAGTTTCATCATAAACGATAAAAGCCTCTCATGAGGTGACAGAAAATTCCACATCAGAGCGACAAATGCTTGGAACGAGAAATGCGTTGAGGGTTTGATGTCATCTTTGGCTCAGTGTCCGAGCCAGTTGCATGGATATTCTGTGGAATATGGAACCTGCAGGACAGAATGGAGGATTAGGGCAAATGAGGGATGTGCAAAGGTGGGCAAGCTGTCGTGCACCAGTGAGTGTTGCAAATTTACATTTACATTTTACATTTATTCATTTAGCAGACGCTTTTATCCAAAGCAACTTACATAGGTTAGAGTTCTTTACAATGTTATCCATTTATACAGCTGGATATTTACTGAGGCAATTGTGGGTTAAGTACCTTGCCCAAGGGTACAGCAGCAGTGTCCCAGCGGGGATTGAACTGGCAACCTTTCGGTTTCGAGTGCTGCTCCTTAACCACTATGCTACACTGCCGCCCAGGTAATTCAGGTAATCTGGTGGTTGACTGTCATATAGTGATGCAATCGATAAGGGCCAGGTAGAGGCAGGGTTGGAAATGTTCCCTCTCTCCAAATTTGCCGCAAATTACTTTTTAGTGCATTTTATATTTTACTTTCCTTTTTTATATTGTCATCATTAAACTTACTGAGATTCAATGAGCACAACTGGGTTAAAAGCAAAGCCTAGTCCCTCTTGAGGTAATGGTAGGCCAACAGTGAGCACATGGTGTTCTAAAGGTACAGTATGCATCCAATGATCATGCCTCAATGAAACAACTCTCCGAAGTCTTTTAGTTGCTCCAGGAGGATAATTACAGTGTGGTAGCTGCAGTTGGGAACACCAAGATTTTGACATTGGCAATGCGTAATGGGATTGTTTCCGGTGCAGTCTGGGAAAGCACTTGACTGAGTATAATTCAGTCAAGGTGACTCCCATATCTGAGGAGGAATGTGTGCTTCCTGTCTTTGCAAGAGTTCATCCCACAATGGGGATTTCCTACACGCCAGAGTCAACTGTTTCCTGCAGGCTCTGACTGTTCTAGTTTATAGTCAGCACCTGGTGTCTGGCTGCTCCCAACAAAGGCGTGCTGATTGTTTTTGTCCTCTTAATGGACGCTCGCGGCGGACCAATGTCATTTACTTCCTCATTAACTGCAGTGATGTACATCACCTACAAGGAGAACTGACGGAGGAAGACATTAGCTCACAATGAGCAGACCTCCGGGACAAACCGATACAAAACCAATAAGATGCTTTGCTTTTCAAAAATCAATCACCGAGTTGCTAGTCAGCTGTTCAGTTAATAATCTTTTTCCGTCAAAGGGATCGGTATGAATATCAGATGTCAACAATGCAAAAAATATAGTAATAGTAGTATGACTATTTTGGCACAGATCCATTCTCTCCTGAAAGCAATTATTTATTTTTTTAGGGAAGGGGATGGAGGATTGTTAGGGGGTATAGAAGGCTTTATTAGGTTCTGTGGCTGATTGCTATGAGACCTCTTTGCCCTCTGTATATTCCCCTCACTGCCTCTCTCCTTTGCTCTCTATCCTGCATCTGAAGAGATGGGGGGAGTCCGCCTCCATGGAGTAAACAGCAGACGTGGTGATGAACATGCTGAAATTCGCAGGGCCATGTGCTGAGACAGAGCGTCACTGACATTCAAAATGGCGTTTCGCCAAAGCTGGCTCATCACCTGCATGAAAAGCCGAATCTCTGTGAGCATGTGCGTGGCTGCCTGTGGGTGTGTGTGTGTCTGTCTGTGAAGGCAGGCGTTTCTTGGGCTGGAGGAATGGATTCAGAGTGAACTTTCCTGCCACTGCAGGTGTCTGGAAAAGCGCAAATGTGTGGGGACATTCCCCTTGTTTGAAACTTCTTATAGCTGACCTGTGATTCACATCTTAAAAGGTCACAAAGTTTTTTTTTTTTTTTTTGCCTGACCTGATTTCTCCCTGTACAGGGTTTGCTTTAGCTGCAGTTTTGAATGGCAAGTGAGGGTTACATGGAGGCAAAGTCCGCGTGCTCATGTCTCTCAGTGTTAGTGTGTGTGCGGCTGCGCTGGCTCCATCTGCATGCTGACTTCCACACCCACAGAGGGAGGTGAGAGGGCAGCGTGTTCTGGCCAGCTGGTGCGGCTCTCGTTCTCAGATGGTTATTTATGCTGCTCGGGTGCCAGGAGGTCCCAGGGGGGGTGGAGGGGGACAGCTCTATGACAGAGGGCCCCACATCAGAGCAGCAGGAGGACTGGGGAGTGGGGAGCAGGCTGGAGGGCAATGCTGTCTAGCCGGCTCCAGCCTGCTTTACACAACAACAGCGGCCACCGGGGAATGTGTTTCTGATGTGGCCTAACCCCTTCTGGTAAACACACGCGCACTCAATTAAGATGATGAATAAACAAAAGCGTGCACGTGCACGTGTACATGTGCACGCGCACGTGCACACGAAGAACAATGACTATTGGTCTGAGAGTAAATTCCAACAATGTTCCATGAAGTCTAGATGAACACCTTAATCGTGCCCAGCTCAATGCATGATTTATTTATGATAGAATGTCTCTGGGATTGAAACCCCTGACTCCATGTGCAGGTATTTTTCAATCAAGCCAGAGCCAAATCCCAGTTGTCTCATTGCCTTTTTCTGAACGATTGAAATCAAGCAATCTTTTAATTCTGCATTTGAAGAGATCTGCATACTGATAGCGCCCACCCATTGGTCTTCTACTCGGTTCCGTTTCTAAACACTGTTAAAGAACAAAATAATAAATAAATAATTATGAAGCCTGTAAACTCTGGATCTAATAATAATGTATCTAATACCCCCGGCCATAATGCCTCTGATGCTGAACTGTGTTTGTGTATGACGCACGTCAAAGGCAATTAACCGATTTGTATCTATGTTAATAAAACAAGCCTTTGCCAAAGAAAGTGTTTTCTTCTTGGGACCAAAGGCAAGGTAATATTTTCCCTGAGATACAATCTCACAAACCCCAGTTACAGTCCCAGAAGCAGCGCTCCGCACTACTGCCCGGAAACACATCGGTGCTTGCTTTCCACCTACGAGGAACCTAATCTGGGGTGGGCAAATAAAGCGCGTGATGAGGACAATGAGCTAACAGGCACGGCGGGACAGATGGAGAGCCAGAACTCGCCGCGGCTGCTCTATGACCAAGGTGATTTGTTCAAGGATGTAATCAAACCCGAGCCACTGATGTCATCACGGCAGCTGACACTCTCAAAGCGAGGTGTCTGGCGAGGGTGTTTGGTTTCAGGCAAAAGTCATCTACTGTACCTTATTCCAAAACAACTGTGTGTGTGTACGCATACAGAACCAGTCAAAAGTTTGGACACACCTGATTAAGATAATGAGAAATATGCATTCAAAGACATTATTCTTAAATGTGGAAAATGGTAAAAATAAATAAAATGTGTCCAAACTTTTGCCTGGTACTGTACATGTGTGTATGTGTGTGTGTGTCAAGTGTATTTAAGGAAGGTTAGTTGAATGCATGTTTTTTTTTTCATGCTTTAGTTACCATTACATTCATTGTGGCTGTGCGCTGAACCTTGGTGACTTATTGCATCACTTACCTTACAGAATCAGTGTGTGTATTGTAGCATTTAGCAGCACATGTTACTCCCCCACCTAAACTGGGATTCACTTAACACCAAATGACAGTCTGGTGGAGATGATTGTAGAACCCAGAGGTATAAAACACCAGAGGTGTTAACAGAAGATAGTCCCTGTCAGCCGTTACCCACCATTCCCCTGGTATTTGCAATGTACCCGTAGCACCACTGGAGCACTGGATAACTTCACTCGTGGTAATGTCTTTGTAACACCTTGTCCACGGTTGCACAAGCAAAGCTGTAGGAGGTGGAGACCACAGGAGTCTACTATTGGTCAGCTGTTGTTCCATACAGTGTGATTATTGAGTTGTGGTTCACTAAGGCTAGGTTTCAGGGATTATCCCCTGACACAATAGGCCCTCAATACTCCCTCAAAGCGCTTTGGATTTACCTTTCCGTAATGAAGTTAAGGCTGTGTCATTTTTTTTTCCCACACAATGCATTAATTTTATTTCAAGCCTCTGTGAAAGGCAAGTGCTAAAGGAACAAATAACAAAAACATGGGGAAGTTGTTTAAATTACTTTGTTGAATTGCTTATGGAAAGTTACTGAAAGCACCCTAGGATGACTCATTCACCCCTGATAATGCTTACTTTAAGGCTACAAACTTTTTTTTTTAAATGGGTCAATTAAAGAAAATACTGGTTAGGTCATTTGCATTGGTGAACACACCCCTGCAGTGGGAACAAGAGGCAGAGCCACAGAGATAGATTCTGTTGTAAGAAGGGGCAGGAGGCACATTTGCATGGTTAATGCCTTATGGCTGGAAACCAGGCTGTACAGACTCGTCATCCAGCACCAGTGTCATGTTGCCTGGATGCAGATACACGGGGTGGTTTCCCAGCTGGTTGCTTGGGAACGAGGCTGTTTGCCACGGCACTGATGCTTCGGTCCCAGGGTGAACATCAGTGTTTCTCATTTCACTCCTCACTATGATCGGAACAGTTTGATCTCTTTTACAGTGGTTAATAATGCATGTTTTACGATCATGCTTGTAGAGTTTCAGTTCTGTCTCAGCCACCACAATTATAACCCCACACAGGGTTCCCATTATCAGTTTTCTTTGTCAGTGTAATGCCTATATTTAAAGAGAATGAGGTCTTTGATGGTGCAGTGCTTATTTATGCCATGCTGGTTACAATGAGCATACCTCACTTCACAACACTGTAGATTTAAAACAACACAGCACTCCTGTAACAGCACTTAACTAGAGGCAAAGAATTCAGACACTGGCACGTGTCTTCTTCAGACAAAACACAAACACCGTGTAAACTGTACCACCAAAGAGGGGTAAATGATCACTTCTAAAAAGGTTTGTGGTGTGTTCTCTTATTCACGCTCCTGTTCGGCAGGTGAGCAACCCCGTGGGACCTCACAACAACCTGAGCCAGACTTATCTCACGGCAACACCTGCGTTTACAGTTTATGGCCACCTTTGATTACGGTTTATGGCCTCAGTGTATGGTCCTTGTCTGTGTGACAACGCTGTGCTTTGGAATTACTGTGGAGCGCATGTCTCAGCAGTAACAGCCGGCGGCTTGTGGGTGTCCGTTTCTGGAGCGCGGCGGAGCCCAGGGCGAACAGCACCCAGCGTGTTGTGAGTGAGCCTGCTGGAAAGGAGCTCGGCCCTCCCTATGCTAGCGAATGGACCGTCTATGTGGAGAGAGCCTTCGCGTGGCTAAATACATCGAATGTTATGCCAACAAATGGCAACTTGCTAATTGGCTCTTATGCAACGATCAAAGCGTTAATCCCACGCATACATTCAAGCGTGCCTGTATACACAAAAAAATGAAGCCTTGCAGTTCTATGGTTTACACACACACACAAAACCATATGTGAACGTTTACTATGCACACATACACACACATATACACACAGATGTTTCTCCCTGTTTATATGAACTGTGTAAGATGGCTGTCTAAAATTTCAAGCTATTAATGTGTATTGTGACAGAATTTCACGAGCCACACAGAAAAGTAATAGAACAGAGGAGATAAGGATTTCATCGGTTAAAAGGCAGAGGTTTATGTAGAATGGCAAAAAAGTTCATTTATTTTCTTTTGATTCTTCTTAGGATACAGACGAATATGAAAGGCACTGTACAGAAGGTATCATAATGTAAATACTTAACAAGTATTTACATTATGATAACAAGCCATGTCCTTTCAGGACAAAGGGCATGATATGTACCAAGATAACATTCAACAGCAAGAGGCCACTGCACCTCTGAACATCCTGTGCAGGTTCACTGGGTGTGCCTATGACGCTAAGGCCCATCTCTGTTGGACTAGCCCATACGCTGTTTAACCCTTTATCTTCCCATGTGTTGCCTCTTTTTTCCCTGGGTGCATGGAGGGTAGGACCATTTCTGCTTTATTAATACAGGCCAGCCTCTTCCCCAGCCCTGAAAACCTGCTGTTGAAGAATTCCACAATCTAACATGATGTGCCGTGGAAGGAAACTGTACCTCAGATCACTGGGGTTGGATACGTTACGATCACTTTTGGCTGCTCAGGCAAAACAAGGGAGGACTCTAATTACAGGCTTATCAGCTCCGCAAAGATTAGCTTGATGACTCATCGTATTCTTATCAATTGTGGCGGGTCCAGTGCAGCGTTGTCAGACCTGCTCTCTTTATCGAAGCTTCCCCTGCCGCTGTACACATTCAAGCTGTCGAGGTGGTCGAGGTGAGGGAATCCCCACTGGATAGAGTTTGGGCAACAAGCTTCGTGTGACCATAAGCAAAGGTGACAACTTACGGTTCTATTCAATCTACCCAACAATGCACTTTGTCCTTACGGCAGTTATAAGAAATACTTTTTTTTGTTTACTTTTTCATTACACGTCATTTTTCATTAATGTCATGTATGACACAAAAGTTGGAACTGCTTAAATTCACTATTCAAAGTTTTGTGCAAAGCACAGACACATACTAAATCTGACGACCAAGTTTTATAAAGGTGGTGGTGGTGGTGGTGGGGGCAATAAAGAAGCACAAAAATAGATCCTTGATGTACTATTGTTTATTCTACATACAGCCATATGCATATTCTATTGTTTTACAGGATACAGAATTTGGCAAAGTTTCTGTCATTCATAGATTGAGAACAAGGCAATAGAAGGGGTGTAGCTTTTATATTTATGACCCATTCTTGGCTGACTTTGTGGATACATTTAATAATTGATCAATTTCCCAGCAAAAGATCATCTTTGTCCAGACTGCTTGCTAAAGAGATTCATTTTTGCAGACTAAATTTAAGACTGTATATGCAATCACAAAATCTAATCTGATAAGATTATCATCTTCACAGGGCTTCTAAAGGTCATGATGAAAACAATTTTCTGTACGCATCCAAAGGTATTAAAGTTTCATCCATCAATAAAAGCATGGCCATCATGTCACTTGCCTCTCATGCTGTTTAAAACAGGCATAAGAACATTAATGTAAGAATAAAACCAGTAATGGGCTTCTCTTTGCACTGTGTGTTCCAGAGAACTGACTGGACCGCCAGGCAGCGGGATGAACTGGGTACGGTGGGTGGGGAGGGAGGAATGATGACAAAACCCATTTCATTTCTTTGAATTTATTACTCTTATCATGTTATTGCAACGTATAAAATGTGTTACACAAAACAGGGCAAAGGCTTCCCACACGTACATCGTTAAGTGCATTTCAAACAGAGCAGGGCTGATGTCAGCTTCAGTGCTTCCGTCATACTGCGTCTTCAAGCTGGCCAAACTTACAGTGTCTCCCATCCTCTGAGGAGATCTGTGCATTTCCTCTGTCCATGCAGTCAGTGATGTGGTGCTGTCTCTGTGTCTAAAAATTAGTGATCACAAACATAATGGGCTTGCTCATCATGCGAACTGCCTGTGCAAAAGCAATATGAATGCAATTATCGCTTACGTGTTTGTGTTGAGGCCTTGTCAAATGAAAGAGTTTGTGTATATTGGCTTTCTGCCCAATATTTTGCATGCTCTCCCTCCTGGTTGGTAGGAATCACACAAATATGCTGTTCTGATCTCCTCCTTACCCCTGGGCTGTCACAATAAATATGCAATGTAAAGACAACTGCCATTTCAAATGTGCCACCAATTTCATCAAAATGATGAAACACAGTCCATTACAAATAACCAACCACCAGAGAGAAGTTACAACATACTGTGCGCTCAAGGTATACTGTAAACCAGTAGGGATCAACAATGATGCAGGATTGAATATTAAACAAGATTAGGAGTTTAGATTGCACAAGCGCTCTGTACAACGGCTATGTACTTTCGAAGTCAGTCAGAGGTTCCAGCGTGTGCACAATGCCAAACAAGATATGAATTTTTCCCAACCTCACCATGAAAGACTGCACAGCAGAAACCAAGAGGATGTGATTTCCACAGCTCTGTGAGGGCTGAACTCACACAACCCATCAGTGGGCGGCGTTCACGACACAGACAGACGCAGGAAGACTGCATCAAACAGGCACTGCACTGGGGTCAATGTCACAGGCAGTGCTGCCCGGAGCTGCTGACAGAAATATAAGTTGACAACTTTTCATTTCTGACACAAGGGCCTAATGTGGAATATGTAGGCTGGATCATGTCCCCTGAAAGGGAAGCTGTTGGGCTGCAGGTTGAATCCACTGCATACAAATTGCTACAATAACACTGTATGATAACAAATAATTGAAAATACTAAAAATGACATCTAAAGCAATGCCTTCACTGTTCAAAAACTCATGTTTTTTGTATCTCAGGAAAAATTGAGGAAATACTGAGTGCACTGGCAGGAAGGGCAGAACCCAAACTATTTCTGATCAAAGACACAGGACGGGGCTGAGCACTGGGTCACGTAGAGGACAGCCCCCTCCCTCACACATACCCCAATTGTCACTTTCCCTCAAAACAGAGGCGCATGCACAGAACAAACACAGCGCTTCCCTCCCGCTGAGCCCCTGAGTCCTTCCAGTCTTTCCTGGCAGAGAGAGCCCAAGCCAGGCCCTGCCCAGGCGCGTCACCGCGCCCGGCTCTCAGCTGCGCTGCACGATGCTGTCGATACTCTCCTGGATCTCCGCCATCTTCTTCAGCACCTGGTTCACCTTCGCCTCGTCGAACTCCATGCACACGAACTCAGACTCCTGGAAAACAAAGACAGAGGGGGGATGGTGAAATCGCTGCACTGGATACGTCACAGGTCTAGCAGAAACACCAATGAACACGCTCCTGCAGAACCAGGCTCTTATTTTTGTTAAGAATATACATATGATGCGATGTTAACCAAGTGTGTACAGAGTCACCCTGGGATGGAGCCTAGGTGCATGGCAGTCAGATGGAAATGGAGACACAAGCATTATGGGACTCAGCTGCTTGGGAGAGGAAGAGGAAGTCAGTTGTAGAGGGAGACTTGGGAACAGGAAGGACTCTCGCTGCGAGACCAGACCCATACAAAAATAGTGCACAAAACAGAATTAAACTTAAAATCTTAAAAAAAAAAAAAAAAACACTACACAAATATTACAATGAACAGTACGATTAACTTTTACTGTGTACTGACACAAGTAGAGCTGGTGTTATATATAGCCATCTGGCACAAACATTTGTCCGTTTTCCCATTAAAAAAGAAGTCCCTGCTGAAATCTCTTATTGGACGTGGTAGCTTTGGGCCTTGATATAAATAGCCTCAAATATCACTAGTTTGGACGTGACCTTTCCTAAGTATGTGCAGTGTTGCCTTTTCCCTCGTGAGGTCGAAGCCGGAGGCTGCATCTGTGGGGTTCTGGGCACACGGGAGGACAGGAGGGCAGGGGGACGACTGGCAGGAGGGTCAGGGCTGCGTAAGGAAGGAGTGGTTCCTAGCAGAAACCCCCTCCCCCTCCCTGCATGCATGGTTCAGCGGCTCACGACACACAGGCCACACTTTAGTGACCCGCTCTGCGATGCCCTTCAAGCACGTCCCCATGCAGGAAACAACCCCTTTGGAAAATTATCTGCACCAAAGCAATCTGAGTTCCAGATCATCTTTGAGGCAAGACAGAAAAAAAACCCGTTTTTTTTTTTTTTCTTACTCCAAAGGAGATTTTTTTTCTTCAGGAAATGTAAACTTCACAAAATTATTAAATTAGTTTTTCCAGGAACTTGGCGGAGGGCATCCGCTATTAAAAGATTAGGATGATGAATGTTTCAGCAGCAAAAAAGTGAAAATGGCAGGGACAATGTGAAGTTTGAGGAAACAGCACACTGGCACCTTTAATAACTACAGAAAAACAAGACAATGTGTCAATGTGTGTACTTCATTTAGTGGTGATGTGGCAGACACAGAAGTGAGAGGGGACAAGGCATGTAGAAGACCTTATCAAATTGGGCCGATTCACCTCAGGTCAAAAAAAAAAAAACAACAAATTCAGACCTGTGAGTTGAGGGTGAGTATGAATTACAGGTTTTACGGGGCTCCCAAACCAAAGTTCTCCCGTGACAACTTATTTATTATACCCACACCCTGCTTCTGTTATCAGCACATGTGTGTAAGTTGGCCTGCGAGGATGCTGACGGATTCTTAACCAAAAATGGTCTGGTGGTGTGGAAGGCACGTTCCCCCTCACACAAGGAGTCCACCTCCCTTCCTGGCCTTATGCTCCCTTCCTTAGACATACAAATGCGTGGTGATGAAAGACACATCCTGTGTTTATAACTGCACAGGCCTATCTGACTAATCTGGAAGTCAAACCAAACAACAGCAAACCCTCTGGAAGGGAACAACCGCTTCCCATTTTGTGTCCAAGTGTTCAAAGAACATGGAGCCTCGTTCCTACAGCCATTCATTAAATTTCTCCCTGTTGGTTTGGCTCACCCAGTTCTGTCTTCAGAACTGGAACGGGAACACTGGGTCAGGGTCCTGCGTTCAGAGTAGCGCGGCCCATATTCATACAACCACCGAGCAAGGGACAACAAAGGACACAGCGTCCCTGCTAAAGACAGTCCCTTTTTGGGTTAAACCCTTTCCTTTTTACCAATGCACATGGGGGTGCTCAGCACAAAGCAATTGTGTTTGGAAACAAAGGAGTTCCGCCGCCAAGAGACTTCCACGGCACGGATTTCAACGGCAGGAAACTCTCGGGCAGTCTCCTTCGGCGGCGAGGGTCAAGAGATTTGAATCCGCACCGTCTCCCTCTGCTTTCCCTACTGCCACACGTTTCACGTTTCATTTGAAAGGTAAAGTGGCATGGGCTGATTTTGTCGTTGGTCTAGGGATACATCAAACATGTCACTCAGTCAGAGACCCTTTGAGAGTTTGTAGTGCTACCTTTTGACAAACAACCACAAATAAAAAGTTTGTTGCTTGTTAAAATGTAGGCCCAAAGGAACTGACAAAAATTTGGACTGCACTTCCTTTCCTGAGAAAGGAAAGGGATGACACCACCAAGAAAATAATAACGTTATTACTGTACAATATTGTGAAACGGCCAACAATCATACCAGCCTGAGTTTGGAGGGCTTGCTGTTAATTACTGAGAGCGGACCCCAGGGTTATGGATGCCTCTTCCCCCGCCTCTGGCTGTGCTGTAACCCCAGTCTCCGAAAGGAGCCGCGCCCCACATTTAATGCTTTATCTCCCACCCCACTCACAGGATCGGCGGTTGACAGGAAAATGGCCAAGCACTGAAAAATGAATGAAGTTTCCAGAGCAGGGGACACACAACAAGGGACACGAGATCATCCCCTTTTATGAATCTCTTTACTTATTCATTTGATTGTTTGGAGAAGGGTCACTCTGTTCACATCTGTCATTTCTTTTGAAGCCGTTACCTGGTTACAGCAGAATATGGTTATTTCCTGCTTCCGCTCGCTGTTAATTGTTTGTTTACTGCTTCTGCCAGAGACGGTAGAGGACAAGCGGCACGTGGGTGTGACAATGCCATAGCCGTACCCCTGGCTGCCACTGGCTCTGCCAACAGGTGCTGTTCCTTTCAAGCTTCAAATATACAGAGAAATCACCAATTCAGTAGGAATCATCTGCCCAGCATTACCAGTAGAATGGCTTTAAACGAGAAAATTGAACGAAGAGTTCTAACAGACACAGACCACATGCTCCAGGTCCTGTTTCTACTATACACAGTTTGAAGTACAAGTCCCTTTCACATAGCCTCGGCTTCCAACCGATGGGTGCGTTTTTTTCCTCCAATCATCACTTTATTGGCAGTTAAAGCCAGCACTGTAGACTTCACCACTTATTTTCATGAACAGAATCACTGTCTTCAGTCTATTTCTGTGGATTCTGCTTAGTCAGACAGCAACGTTGGCCCCACAGCAGCCCCTGTCCACCAAGGAAAGCTTGGCGTCAGTATGTTTTTGCAGAAGCACGTTAGACATTCTCAATGGTAGTACTCCGACACACTGAGACCAGGCCAGAAGTGCCACACGGTCCATCTGCATCACGAAAATGAATTTGGCTTCAATTAAAAACCACTCGTGTCATCCTCATGGCCCAGGTGAGCATGCTACAGTTCATGCGGGTCCACGGTTTCTGCTGTTCTGTCTGACATTTTGTTTTGTTCTAAGCCCCTCCCTCATCTCTTCAATTCTCGATTCATTCTGCGACCTTTTTATCCGGAGACAAATGTGATACATAGACAGTACATAATAAACACTTTATCAAACCTCTCAATCCTCTTCACAGACGTATGGTACAAATTATCAGGGTGTATCCAAGGTTCCCAACTCCTCATTCCGTCTTGCAGGGACTGAAGGATACTTAAGTGAAGGACTTAGACCCTCCATTGCCATTAATACAGGGTTGCCAGCCAAGCTAGGAGATCTGTGAGCCCTGCAATCAGAGGGGCAGACAAATCCCTGGCACCACACGCTACTTACTTACTTAAGCATGGCAGACGCAAAACAGGACTTTCCTTCAAAGGGCCTCTTTAATATCCATTACCGTTTGGAAACATACATTGCTGTTTGCTTATTCCAGTATGCGAGAGTAAAAGTAGCCTGTTTATATTCCAACAGGGAGGAGAGGAAACCAGCATCTGGCAGCCTGACACAGATAGAAAGGCTCAGAATAGAAAGAGTGCCAACACTGTAGACTAATGGAGAGCCGTTCCATTTTTCCTCCATTTTTGGTTGGCCTTGTGTTGGTTGTGTACTTGTACTCATCTGTACTTGAAACAACCTTTCAGAGCTATCTCGTAACAAAAGAGTCACAACCCAGGTTTTGTCCATGTGCTTACTTGACCCCCCTGTGACTCATCTTCCTTTGCTCATCTCAAAGAAGCTCTGCATTTTCAGCTGGAATTCTTCCTGCACTATCCCTGCAATGCGTCTGTGTCGCATAGTAAGAAGTGAAATCAACGGTGACATACAACAGACTGTGCTAACGGCAGTGGATGTAAAATTAAAGTGTGCTAATGTACTTATTGGCTGAAAACAGTTCTTGGGAAAAGGATTTACAGTGCTAAAACAGCAAGGCTTAGTGTAGAATTTGATCCCCCTCGAATGCCAGTGTGTTCGTTAAAAGGGAAAAGGGAAGTGAAACTACACAAAAGCCACAGTGTTGGGGGGCAAGGAGACTATAATTCAAGTCCTTTAAGCCTGCATATACATTAGACCTGAATGAGTCACTTACAAGTGAACTGTGACAAGAAGGAAATGCAGGCTCATCAGAGTAACAACTAACCAAATAGAGACTGAGTCACAGACATTTATATTCTCAGATTAACTGAACTTTAATGGTGTTCGTGACAAACCACTAGGGAAAAAAAACTCAAAACATGAGAGTGACAAAGACTGGAATATCCCGTGTATGAAGGCATTCAAATGAGTGCACAGTTCTCTCCCTGAGAACACTGTGTGCAAGCCACATTTAAAAAAAAAAAAAAACATTGTCACAACACGGCATTCATTTCGAGCATAAAGACAAGTCTCCAGGGACATGCAATAACCGTCCCATCAGCAATGTATCTCTAATGTTAGCTCTAAAATTAAAACCAAGACACATTTCTGCTCCTCCCATATGTGCTGTGTTCAGGTTAACTGAGTACCATGGCAATGAGCAACTCCCCTAAGATGGAACACTCAGCTATGCTGACGCTACCTCCAGCGACTGGACATATTTCTAACAACCCACTTGATGCTGACCTGGAATCCGTCTACTGAATTTTATTTTTTCGATATGATGTCTTGTCATCTTGATTTATATGTTTCCTGCTGGGATTATTACGTACCATTTTCTGCTCAACAGCCCCTTTTACTTGATTTTTGACGACAACATAAGAAAGAGGAACGTTCTGGCTGAGGTTGCGAAAAAGCAGCACAAACTCTAGCTCTGTGTTATGCAATGCAAACATTGTTCTTCCTCACCTGCTTGTGAAACCCATTTGGGCGAAAACAAGCAACTCACTCTCGGGTTACTTTCCACTTGAGTATTCTGATGTTGTTTAGAAATCCGTTTTATGAGCGGAGCAATCCTGTAATTACCCAAAATAAATCAATATTCTCAATCTACAAGGAGAAAGAGGTTACAAATGGGAGATAAATGTTATTATGGCCATGAGTTTCCTGTAAGGGGCGTTGGTGCTGCAGTCAGGCTGCAATGTCAGACAGGATAACTCCTCTCCAGTTCACCTGGAAATAATTTTCACCATGTCACGATTAGGCCCAACTCCCACCGCCGTGAAGCAACTGCTCTAAATGACAACGAAAATGCAGTGTAATTAAGAGCAATGTGATAAGGCATCTTTCGTGCACTACTCGGAACGGTTAATAAGTCTTACACCTCAGTATGGCTGTTCATGCTGTGTCACTGCATTTTCCATCATCTTAATCAGCAGAATCTTCATTGCTGTCTGTGGTCCTATGTGGACCCATGTGCCCTTCCTGAGACCTCCCCGTGTGCCATGTCTGATTGGCACCAGTTCAGTGTTATCTGCAAGGCCTGGGAGACACGTGTACCCTATCTTAACTGGTAGTGCCCGCCTCCAGTGAAGCAGAAAGCTGTGCACTGTGTCTTTCAGTGCAGCTGTGTCTTTCAGTGCACTTAAAAAAAAAAGACAGCACCTGCCACACGTCTGCAGAGAGGGGCTGCTTTTAACTAAGCAGTGGCCCTGAAACAGAGCAACATCCTACAGCAGGAAAAGCGCTTTGCATTGAAAGGCTTGAAATGTATTGTATCACAGGGCTACATTTCAAAAGAGCCTGCAAGGTGAGGCAGGTGAGCACTTCTCACTGTGCTTACTGTACCTACGCCAGCCAATAATGCACTACGGTGCCCCCACACCCACCCGGCTCAGAGCATTGCATTCTGCTCACAGTGCCCCCTTTCTGTATATCAAGATGAGGGAGAGAGAGGGTGAATGAGAGGAGAGAGAGAGAGAGAAAGGGAGAGAGAGAGAGTGAGAGAGAGAGAGAGAGAGAGAGAGAGAGAGAGAGAGAGAGAGAGAGAGGGCGAGTGAGAGGGGAGAGAGAGAGAGGGAGAGAGAGAGAGAAAGAGAAGGACAAGAGAAAGAGAGAGAGATGGGGGACGAAAGAGGGACGAAAGAGAGATGGTGCATGGCCGCTCCCCCATGGGAGGAGAGAGACTGAAGCCTTCAGTACACCTGTAAACTGTCACCTGCTCAACCTTGTGCATCAGCACAGAGGAACACTGTCGGCAGAGACACCTTGGCTATGAAGCCCACATTAAGGGGTGCTAATCAGCGTCAGTGACAATCTGCGAAACTGCTTGCAATGTCCCTGCCCTTGCAATCTCCCCCACCCCCAAATGCATGCAACAGTGCACATCACATACGGACTGTAAGAAACACTCCTCGTAGATGCACAATCAGCTCACGGTCCTTCATCACAAACAAATAAGACAAAGTGCTAAAAAAAAAACTCCCCAGTGCTACAGTTTGCTATTCACTGTCAATAAATATACACCTGCGTTGGAGTGCAGATTGAGTATGAATTTTAAGCCCAAACCTGATCAGTTTCCAAGAAAAGAGTCAAACTGCAGCCTGATGAGTATTCTTGATGACCTGACCCAAACCCAAAATATCCTTTAAAATGTGACAAATGCTCTTGCTTGATCATCGACAACTGTTACATGTTCACGTGTATGAGGGAAAGAGAAAAATAGTGGTTGGGTAAAATATTTGCATGCCACATATAATCACAGCAAACAAATCACTCTACCACTAAAATGAGCTTGCTTGCTTATGTACTTCACAGAGTAGAGACAAAATGGAGACATCCAATCCAGAACGAAATCATGTTATTACGTTATCCACGTAATACTGGCTAACATACAAAGAAACAAGCAAACAAAGGAGCCTAAGAGGAAACACATTTTGCCTTACCGGTGAATGGTAGGCCTGTCCTTCTTTTCACATTAAAACTTGGGTTGGCTACATCAGCTAACAACATTAACCGTAATTAACTCCCACACGGACAATTTGCTTATGTAGTTCGCTACCAAAACTAGATGTTCCGAAAAGAACTTTTGCTTGATTGCAATGGCATTTCTTCATATTTTTAGTTTAAATTCATGACTTCATGTATACGCATAAATAACCTAAAATAATGCCTGACCTGAGCAGAGCCCTGTTGTTGGACATGAAACATCCGCTTGACCTGAGCCTCACCCCCAACATCAGGGCCTGTCCATGTCCATATTACTCAGTATTGTGGCAGATGAAATCAAAATTCATCTCCACATCAGGGAGCCAACTAAGTGAATCATGAAAGGACAGCAGTCACAGTTTGAGGACCCCAGAGGTCTCAGCCTTCTGCTGTGAAGCGAGAGCAGCAGGGAGATGTTGCACACCTTTACCAATGCCCTCCAAAGCAGCTACAGGCTTCGCTCATCAACACACGGGAATGCCGTACTGGGATGTGACCTTTACCTATTTAGCTCCGAGCAGCATGGGAAAAGGCCACTCTCACCACAGGCTGCGCAGGGACAGGATAAAAAAGAAACGGAAAGACCAAAAAATAGAAATAGAGATAAAAAATAAACGGACCAAAGTAAAGAAATAGAAAGAAAAGCAATACCGTAATGAGAAATGTCAAAATTGACAGAGCGCAGCCAAAGCAACAAAGTGTATTAAAAGGGGGCAAACATGAAGGATAGCTCCACTTAGCCGTATGATTTTCAATGTTACACTGCCCCTGAACAACCAGTTACTGACTGACATCAAAAGCCCCGGGGTCAGGTGGGGTTTGCCGCCTCCCCCAGCTGACATGTGACTCATGTCGATTCAAACGGCCGCATGCCGCACGCGCCCATTCACAATGCATCCCCTCTTCTGAGATCCCTGCTGCCAAAGACACAAAAGGCTGAGCTCCAGCGCTGAAAGGCACTTGAGCCCAAGCTGTCTGGCAGTAAAAAGGAAAAAAAAAAAAAGAAAAAAGAAGGGGAAGAAACTCAAGCTGCACTTGCTCATGGTCACGTGGTCTTTAAAAATACAGGAAAAAAAAGGTGAAAATTGCAGTTGCTGGAGGGTAAATTATGAAGAACAGAAAAGGGGAAAAGCAGTAAATTACTGCATTCATTTACACTTGTGAGCTTTGCAGAGACGCAAGACCACCGATGCTGCCTACGGTTTTACATCTTACGTGCTCCCCATACTGATAGGCTGGTTAAAATACTGATTCTCTGGTTAATAAAAAACAGAAACAAAAAAACAAACAAACAAAAAAAAAAAAATACAGAATCTTTCCATCGCGGTTAACAGTGGCTTCCATGCTGCTCCTGCTGTCCCTACAGCACCCTTTCTCAAGCTTTTTCACCAAGTTTGGTTAGATTTCTGTTACGCCCTTGGGAATTAGTGCCCTTTCAGGGTAATAATCCATTCATAGCCTTTCAGACCAGCAAGAGGGCCCACCCAAAAATCATACTGCCAACATTACCGACTGTGTGCTTGAATTAACCACTGCACCACATATTGCCAATACTACCAACTGTATATCTGATTAAACCAATACACCACATGGCTCAACATTACCGACTGTGTGCCTGAATTAACCACTGCACCACATATTGCCAATACTACCAACTGTGTATCTGATTAAACCAATACACCACATAGCGCAATACTACCAACTGTGTATCTGATTAAACCAATACACCACATAGCGCCAACACTACCAGTTGTGTCTGACTAACCACTACACCACGTGCTGCTGACACTACTGTGATTCTAATTTAACTACTGCACCTCATACTGCCAACACTATTAACAGTATTAGTAACATATACACCACATACTGCCAACACTAGCAATTATTTATAACTACCCACCAGACCACATACTGCCAACACTACTGTGTCTCCACTCTAACCACTACACTAACCACACAACTAATAACAGAGTGGGGGGAGGGGGGCAAATATATTATTTTCTAACAGGTTTATTTTTAACAAATTGCAATGATTAGGCAAGATCAAAACTCTGACCTAAATATGAACTAGTAGCTAGTAGCAAATTACAAGCCAGACATGAATATATTATTCACTTGTCAGTGAAGTTTTTTTTTTTTTATTTTACCTAGGGAGCACTCTGTCATCATTACAGTGTAAACTGTGTTTAGAAGCTAAGTGGAGAAGCTGATGGAGTGTGATGGCATACCTACTGCACTGGGTTCATTTCACTCTGAAAGGTCTACATGCAGAAGGCCAGCATCAGGTTCTGTCTCTATGCACCAAAGTGGTAAAAAAAAAAAAAGATGCAGCGCGAGACAAACATGTTACGCAAACAAATCTCGCCCTATCGGACTCTATAGGCTCTGTTACTGATTAAAAAGGCAGCCGTGGCACAGACACAGCCTGGCCTAGGAATCTTTGGTCGACATCCAGGTTGGCCTTGGAATAAAACACGATTGTGATTATTACAAAGGATCATGCCGACAGTTCCAAATTCCGCTGTCTCCGCATGCTGTTTCGACTCCGTGCTCGTGACGTCACAGAGGGGCAAGCAGACACGTGGGAGGGTGTGCAGAGACGTGGAAGACGACACTCCCCTGAGTTGACAGAAAAGAGGTAATGAGGTGTGGCCGACCATTCTAGACAGGAGCTGGAAAACAGTATTTTTTTTTCTTTCTGTTTTTGGCCTGGAAAAAGTCAAGGGATCTCAATATTAACCCCAGCTGAAGGATAGAAAAAAAAACACATGCAAAACAATTTAACACGCAAACTCATTCAATTCAGCTCAATTTCCTAAATCTAACCACAGAGCATGCTGTAAAAAAATGGCACTAATTGGGCAGACTCCATGAGGTGCGTGGACTCGCATTTGAAAGATGTTGAAAAATAGACCTGATGGGATCTCTCTTCTGTAACCAGCTGGTGAGAGATAGGTGTGGTGCTGGTCCACAGCCTCCTGCCAGACGGCTTCTCGCTGAGGCTCCACAGGAGACATGGCGTCACTGACGCGAGAGCACTGCGGGGCTCTGTACACTATTTGTTAAACCCTGTCCAGTTCTCTGGAGACACAGAGCGGTCGGTGACTCCTGGACAGACCCCAGTGAAAACACAGCTAGGAGAGACAGAGGCAGCAGGAGGAGCGTGGGGGGTGGGAGGATGGGCGGGGGGGCGCATGGTCCCCATCGGAAAGTAAGCTCCAGGACACTTTTAAATTACCCTAAATTAACGCGCCTCCCCTAGGCCAGCCTGCTTCCTGTGAGCTCTTGTGTGAAACATGGAGATATTTTTAAATGTGCAAGCGGTGCCTGCCTGTTGGTGCGATGGTTAACAAACACATAACGACAAAACCCTCACACGCAGAATGTGTTGGTGACATGCTCTCCAGCATATTACACACATGAGACTTAGGCAAGAGTTTGCTTTCGAAGGGCGAATGAGCCAGTTTTCTGCTCACGTAATGTTTTTTCATATTGACCTGTGTGCTCATACGTTGCCTCCGATGCCATCTGAGTGTGGATATCGCTGTACAGTACCTACACTGCACAGTTAACTAGATTTTCAGTGACACTGCTTACTGCTTTTAATTTTGTTTACTGAGATGTTATGTATAGATCCTTCCCGAGTGGCCTTTGTAAGTGGCCTTTAATGGAAATATATATATATGCTCAATGCCATGAAATGGAAAAGGGACAAGGAAGCATATGTGAAACGACAGCAATGCTATTGACTGATCTTGAAAACACTTAAGTAAAAAAGATTGTCTAGACTGAGCCATGGTGTATGACTGAGTCAACTGTGAAGTACTCTGTACAGCACTGACATTTTGCTGCCACTGACATTATATTATTGGGCATGCTAGCATTACTAGGAAAAACAAATGATCAACGAAGGTGAAGATTTGTATCGGTCACATGCGCTTCCAAGACTCCTGGTGCCAAGAAGAGTCTCAATGACTTCATTATTGTCTGTGGAGAGATACGGTTTCATCTCCAACCACTGCAGTGGGGTTCAAGTAGGGCAAGAAAGCAAAACGCTCTTTACAAGCAGCCATTAGCCCTGCAGCTGATGTCTGATATCATAAAAAAGAAATACTGGCTTTCAGAGTTGCGGTCTGGCCATCTGCAGAGCCCTCTCAAGCAAAGGTGGTTATGTGCAAAAAAGAGCAAGTTCCCTCTTCATTAGTAAGTTACACAAGTAGTAGGAAGCAGTAGGAAGTGGTTAAGATTACGATCAAGCAAATTATCATGATGATAGCAAATAATGTGGCAATGCGCAACGACCGGGCTGCACAACAGATCAGGAGGGGCAGAGTGAGGCGATTCAGTGTTTCGCAGAGCAGCCGCTACGCGTTGGACTGGCTCAAAACTACTGCTGCAGTCTCCTCACGCACTAGGGCAGGGAATGAAAATTCAGGGCGGGGCTGAGGAAGATGAATCCTACCCCATAAGGAAACCGCACGCATTCGCAGTTCTTCTTTATGTATATCACACACTAGTTTGTGGATGTCGAGACAGAGGTGCAGTGGTGTAGTGGTGTGTTGGCACGTCACTGTTCTTTGTGACCTCAAAGACACTTCCGATATACGTAATCTTCCTCCCTTTACTCCACCTCATACAAGGGACACGCAGCTCACTCTTTCCTAAAAGAGGCTTGGATGGGCTAATACATGTTGTTGTTGTTATCTGGATGAACCAGCTGTAAACCAGATGGCCCTAGCTATGCAAGAACAGTGTCATCATTGATCCAATAGAGTAAGCGATGTGCCTCATTGTACCTAATTAATTGCACAGTAACTCCAGTCTTCTACATACAGTAAGAGAGAATGATGGGAAGTAAGCACACAAGCGGGCCTTTGACCATCTGTCTTCAACAGCCATGTGAACTGTATTGCCTAGTGCGGTTTTACTCTGTCATGTGAGGTGCTCCGGTTCAGACAGAGCTGCATTTAACCGTTTATCCCTCCAAGTGTGCTTAATAAACATTTTTAAAATGCACTTCAAGCGCATCTCTTCTTTAAACTACGCACCTGGCACCCGACAGCTGAGGATTAGACAACGGCCACCCTGCTGCCCCACCCTCACTTCATCTAAAGGAGGTGTTTGCACATCGCGGCACGCTAAGCCCGGCTGTCTCTGCAGTGCGCGGGCCGTCTTTGTAGCGCTGAGCCTCAGGTAGCCCCGCAAAGAAACCTCCAGCCATGGGACAGGAAGGATTTTGGAACTCTGGCACCCACATCAGAGCGCTGAAAGGAGCCAAGAGAGTGAGGAGACACCGCCCTGTCTGTCCTTATTGTGTAAAGTTCAGAGCTCCTGAGTGAAAACAGGCCCCCGCTTCATCCCTGGGTCCTCAGAGAGAGCGCTGTTTGAAAATGTGACCAGACCCGGCCTGAATGGAAAGAAACTAGGGCATTTCTCACCGTGCTCTCCTTTGGGGGCTGGGGGGGTGTAGATTTTGGCAGATTGGGGAAGTGGACATGTTTAGAAGGAAGGAAACAAAAAGAATTCCCTTTTCCTGGCATGCCGAGCGCAACATTATCCATTTAGTCTACACACACCTTACTGGGGTGGGGAAATTCAAGTGTCACATAACATAACAATAATAGACAAGAGAAGAGCCTTAGTTGGCACAGTCTGCCAAATAAGTCAAAGTAAAGTATAAACGCATGTAACTTCGTAATATATGTACCTATAAATGAACATAATAAAATGATGATTCTGATCACGTGTCTGAAGATTACAGCACTGGTAATTTTGTCATTACGTGAGTCATTTTCATTAAATTAGGTTTATTTGTAGGAAATTATGCTAAGCTTTTTCCCCAAATGGAGATTTTTTTTCCCCATCAAAACAAAGAACAAACAAATAAATAAATATGGAAATGAATATAAAAGCCTACAAAAAACAAGATAACATTTTCACAACAGTTAGTGTTTTCCTAGCGGAGAGGCAGTAAAGTATCCATAGATCCTGAAAGACAGGCGATGCTACAGCCCTGTCTCTCCACTTCAGCTCATTCCAAGAGCCACCAAAGTCAAACTTCCAGGCTCTTCCAAGTGTGCCCGGCCCTTACCAAACATGCCCCTGTTCTAAAAATGGACTGGCCTTTTACTCATCACACAACAGCCACATTGATGTCAAGGGCCTATCGCCCACTCTTCTTATGGGCAGTCACATCCACTTCACCGCTGTAACGCCGGCCCGCCCACGCGCCCTCCGTCCTGCCCAGGCTGTTCACACATTCAGCCTTTTTTTCCCCCGTTTATAAAACATCCCCAAAGTGTTACGCTAAAAATAACATGAGAATTTTGTGGGAGAGCATCTTCCTCTCCGTGTGACACGAGAGGGCGCTGAGCTCTGCTACTGCTACCTCTGCTACTCCTAATCGGAGTACAGAGGACTCCTCGACCTTGGAGAGGCTCCTGTGGGGGTCTTTTGAAAGACGACCCCAGCCACGCTGTGCTGTTGACGTGCTTGATCTTAAACTGTAAAAATAATCCGCTTCATCACACTGCGCCACAGCTTCCCGAGCTACTTCAAAAAAGCGCAACATGACATCACCAACCCCTCGCCGCAGAGGCCAAACCATTTACACTGGTGATGTTTAGCACAGTCATAAAAGAAGAGCTGTCCAGATATAATATAATAGATTGTAGGCCTAAATCAAATTTTATTTGGCTGGCAGAGCATTGCGTATAGGCCATGAATCCACTGGATGCACATTCCCGTGTGTTTCCTCTTCCACACCTCTTCCCATCAGTCCTCTTGCTTGTCTGTATGTGTTCCTGCATGCGTATTACCGCGTGTGTTCATATATCTGTTAGAGCTTTGGGTAAATTTCACAGGGCCACCCACACATAGACTACAACCCCACCAGTGCAGGAGAAAACATCAAAAAGGGATGCTTCTGTTGTTGTAATGGAGATCTTAAAATGGCTGAAAAGCAACAAGGGACAGATTGGTTTTTTCTTATTCATCTTTAAAGTGGGCACTGTACCCCGCCACCCATTCAGACATTTTTTAATATGACAGGTGACAACAGTGGAGATGGCAGAACATGGTAGTCAGTGGCCCAGCAGCTTTGAGACCATGGCAGAGATTTTCAGCTGTCCGAAACATAACACATCAACTGTAGTAAATTCCTCTGAACCCCCCCCCCCCTTGCCATGTTACTGTCAAATCTCGCCACAGCACAAAGACTTCTCGCTCTCTCACTCATCCTGTTCTGAGTAACAGTGAGGCAGCAGGCGAAGGTAAACCACGCTGTGCCAGGCCTGCGACCCGCAGCAGCTCCGGTGGTACCGCTAGCGTGCGTCTTAGACTTAAGCGGATGTTTCAGTTTCCAACCCCAAAGGATGTCTGAGGGCCACAGCAGCGCGCCAGTTTTCGCGTGATCGCACCGCAACGTTCAGAGATGCTCCAGGTGGGCATGTCTTGAGCCTGACTTGGCCTTAGCGGCGGGTGGGCAGGCTGATGAAGGAGTAGGTGACGCGGCGCAGAGATGGAGGCTTCGGTGGCTGTGAGCCCAGAGGGATGAAGGGCACTTTGCCGCTGAGGCCCGGGGCAGACGCCCGTCTCACCACCCCCCAGTCACCGTGCTTTTGGAAAAAAAAATCCTCCTCAGATCAAGTTTCAGACTGTAACGAAACCTTTTCAAATGCAATTAGCAGGCGCTTGTTTAAAATGTACAGCATGCTTATATGCTTCAGTTTCTCAACCCCCGACCTAGGGACACACTGCGTGTGCTGTTTTTTTTTTTTTGATTTTAATTAAGTTTGAATTGCCTGTTAATTGAAACCATCCGTACATCGCCTCTATTCAGATTTAATCAGCTGTAAGTCCTGTGTAAAAGAATTGTGTTGGTGCACGTACCTTTGCACGGATAAAAAAACACAAAGGTTTTTATTTTTTTTTCTGCCTCTTAAATTTTAGGCTGCAGTTTCAATGAAGACTAACTTACTAACTCATGCAATTAATGTGAATACAAATTTGTTTTACAAATTCTCCTGAGGAGAAAAAAATGACCTTTACCTCGTCTCTGTCAGTTGGCAAAAAAAAAAAAAATCAAACCATGCATTTCTTTTGCAAACGGCTAACAACAGATACACTATCTAAGAAGTGATGCAAAGATCAGTGATCAGATCAGCATGTCATGTGTACCATCCATTTAAATGACCACAGGATGTTACAATGCAATTCTCTTTACTGTGTTACTTCTCTCAACAGAGATTCTATACAGGCTTACATGCTACACAGGCTTATGCAACCTTCAAAGTAATCCAACTAATATCAGGAAAGGAGAAACACCACTATTACTTGTATATTCACTAATTCAGTCTGCTGAAACAGCAACCCAAGAGAAGAAGGGACTGTATCTACAGTTAAGAAACAACGTCAGGCTATGGTATGGGAGTTCCAAATGGTTCCATGTGACTCCTGTGTAGTTCACACCCATTTCTCAAGGTGAAACAGACATTCTATCTCACCCAAAACTTTTAACAAAAAGCATTTAAAAGCAAAAAGAGATACACACATCCATATAGAAAAAATGCTCTTACGTTTTGGACAGAGCTAAAATATTACCACCATGCCACTCATTTAATTTGTACACTTATACATCATGATGACATTGCCCGGCATCAAAGTAAGACAACAACCGGGGCACATTTACTTTTCCTGGCCATCATGCTGTGCTCTTTTTCCAGTAGTAACTATCTATTGTGTTACCCTGTGTAGCTAAGGTCCAGCAAACCCACTTGCAGCTCAAGGTCACCGCTGTGCATGGCCACAGAGGGACAACAGTGGGTGGGTCCCAAGTCATTTACGCTACACCTCCAGGGTGGTTTCCTCCAGAAGGAAAAGACACATGCAACCATATGGATGACAGGACCAGGAAACGGCATGGAGAATGTAAGAGTATAGTGTAGTAAGTACAGTATAGTAAGCTAGTCGGCTTTTAGTCGTAGAATATAGTCGGCTTTTGTATGAAGCTCACAATCCCAGACTGTGTTTCAGCCTGTCATGGAGTCAGCAACACAATCCACAGGCCCATCGCACCCGGAGTCAATGAGCTACTGAAGCTGCCATGCCATTAACACCAGGCCAGCGAATTTGTTTGCAGTTCCACGCTTGTGCCCCAAGTGTTCTAATGGCGCTGAGGACAGGCCGCCCGCTACAGCCCGACCAGTATCCCACTCACCCTGGCCTCATTTCCTTCCTCTCACCACAAATACCTTTCTCTGGAAAGAGCCTCAATGCAGGCTTTAGTGATAGAGATCACAAGGCAGGTTGAGTACAGAGACCGCTGTGCAGGGTACATGCAGTTCTTTGCCTTCCTTACAAAACAACAGCATATCCAAAGTCTATAAAGTGTTTATTCCATTCATGACCTGCCAATCTACCACCTGCAGACATAGCGCTATAATAAGAAAAACAAATTACATTTCAGTAGTGACATGAAAGCAATGTGCCAACAGATTATATCTCTTGTTGCTATAGTAGTCAATTGCAACTGTGTCATTTCAAGGTGTAAATTATGTTAATTATTGGAATGAGGGTTTGGTTGATTAAATATGCTTGTGGTGTTTCAACACTGAATTACTCCTTTTAAAACCTGTTAAAACAGACAATGTTGAAATGTTTTAAAAATAGTACATGGTGACTAATAATAATTTTAAAAATAGGCCAAACTTTACCTAGTGGGATTCTTGCTCTAATTCCTCAAAGTCATCATGGTCAAAAGAGATTATCTACTGATATTTAATTCATAACAGCACATGAATAAATATTAATTAGATCAGTCTAAAATGGATGTTTATGATGGTAAAATTCCATCGGACAGGGCACTAGGACTAGGAGACAACACTTTCTTGGGGAAAATGGATCCCAGTAAAGACAATCCGGACCTGCATAAATGTGAACTGAATTAGAAAACAGGTAGATCACGGGAATGTAGATACAGTAATAGAGGTC